>NW_015177078.1:127852-162349 GCF_001447785.1 Gekko japonicus | reverse complement strand
ATGGGACTTACTTCTGAGCAGACCTGTTTAGGATTGCTCCCTACAAAAGGATTTGGGCCCAGGTCCAAGTCCATCTGTATCCAGCACACTGTTGGTCGTATACAAATGGCCCTCCAATTCAGATGTACAAGAACCCAATCATTTGCAGGGCCTTTTTTCATTTGTGTTTGAAACAGCAGACAGGCCTGTATTAGTGTAACTTCAGTTTGCGAGTTTTGTGGGGCAGAACTTGGAATGAATCTTGCAATAATGCAAAGAGAATAAAACAAGTTTACTTTTCATTTAACAACATCTCACATAACAAAAACATAGATCTTAGTTAAGACAATAGAACAGAGATTTTTTATAAGTCCAAACAATTAACTTGTCCCCACAGCTTGTCACCTCCAAAGTCTATGTCTTTCCTCTTGTTTGTGGCCCAAGAAGTCTCCAGCTGAACACTCTGTTCACTGGCTTCCAAGATGAAGGTCCCAAATGAGCTTCCTGATGACTGAGAGACGTTACGATAACCATCTTCAAGTACTTGAAGGGCATATAGAGGATGGCGCAGAGTTGTTTTCTGTTGCCCCAGAAGGTCGGACCAGAAACAAAGAGTTGAAATTAAATCAAAAGAGTTTCCGGCTAAACATCAGGGCAGTTAGAGCAGTTCCTCAGTGGAACAGGCTTCCTCAGGAGGTGGTGGGCTCTCCTTCTTTGGAGGTTTTCAAACAGAGGCTAGATGGCCATCTGACAGCAATGTGGATTCTGTGAACTTAGGCAGATCATGAGAGGCAGGGCAGGAAGGGTTGCATCAGCGCTTAGTTCTTGTGACCCCTTCTTACACACCCAGGGAAATGCCGATTGTCACTTTGGAATCAGAAAGCAATTTTCCCCAGGCCAGTTTGGCCAGGGATGCTGGAGGGTTGCACGGAGCAGGGGGTCACTGGAGGTGTGGGGAGGGGAGGGTTGTGAATTTCCTACATTGTGCAGGGGGGGGTTGGACTAGATGACCCTGGAGGCCCCTTCCAATTCTATTATTCTATGATCCCTATTAATACACAGCCCTGAAACAATAATTATAAAATTAACCATTTAGAACAAACGTCTCTCTCCCTTACCAGTTTCCATCCAAAAATGATAGTTACCTTAAGCAGGGCTTTTTTTGTAGAAAAAGCCCAGCAGAAACTCATTAGCATAATACGCCACACCCAACAGCAGAAACTCATTAGCATATTAGGTCACACGCCTGACAGCATAGCTCATTAGCATATTAGGCCTCCATGTTACCAGAAGTGTGGTCATCTAGCCACACCCACCTTTTGCTTCTTATTCTGTTTACCTTGTTTGTTGTCAAAACCCAGGGCTTTTTTTGGTAGAAGGAACTTCTTTGAATGTTAGGCCACACACTCCTAATGTAGCCAGTCCTAATGAGTTTTTTCTGTTTGTTGGCCTATTATGCTAATGAGTTCCTGCTAGGCGTGGCCAACTTGGGAGCCAGCCGGAACTCCGTTCCTGTGTGTTCCTGCCCAAAAATAGCCCTGACTTAAGCAAAGTGTTAAGAGCCTATGATTAAGGGTCAGGCTCACCAGCAGGGCAGTCTTGCTTCCTTCTTCTGCTTTCCACACATTCTGCCCCTTCTGCCCCTGGAGCCTCCACCCCTTCCTGGCTCATTCCATTCCTATGAGGGTCAAGCTAACGGAATAAGTTATTATAAAAATACAAATATTTATTATGGTGTAAAGGTAAAGGTTCCCTTACTCAAAAGCCAGTCGAATCCCGACTCTAAGTTTGCGGTGCTCATCTCCGTTTACACATTAGTAAAAGATAAAATAGGTTAAAAGAGATGATCCAAATATCAGACTCTTGAAACTTTTTATGCTCAAGAGCTGAAAGTTTTACATATACAGTTGATGGGGATATCCAAGAGACCATATGCGTTTCGACCCCTTAGGGCCTTCCTCAGTGGTCAATATTACTATTGTAAAACAACACACATCCAGAAATAAATATATGAACAAAGATTTTCTTTAGAGCCAGGTGTTGCTTTCTCATGTGATGTGCAATTGCTAAAAGTTCACATAGTAGGCCCTGGATAATCTCTCATGGCAACTGCACACGCTCTTCAAATTGTTCTGGTAACAAATATCCAATGTGTCTGGATGTGTGTCTCTTCCATCAAAGGTAGTAATCTTGATTACTTTTAACCTATTTTATCTTTTACTAATATGTACACCATAATAAATATTTGTATTTTTATAATTCCTTATTTTGTTACCTTGACCCTCAGATATCACAGCCATATTTGGGTTGAGTTCGACCCCCCCTCCCTCCCCTCAGTTGTTGTCATTCCATTCCTATCCTAGCTACGTGTTACATTACCAGTTCCATAAAGGGAATTATAGCAACACTTTATTATCTGTTAAGGAAACAGCAACAAGAAAATTTAATGATTTGGTTTGCCAGCTAAATTGTCATCCAGGAAAGTAACAAAATTGTCTCTTGTAACAGATTTAGTAAAAAGCCTTTGATGCGAAAGTTGGGCTCCAACCGGGGAGGGGGGGGGAACAAAGATGAGAAAAAAGGAAAATAAGCCAGAAATGTGGAAGTGCCCGAGGACACGAGTATGTTGTATAAGAAGGGGGAAAGTTATTTCAGATTCTGACAACTGTGAAGAAAAATTACTCTATTACAACCATACCTCTCAAGGGCATCCTTTAAAAAAACAATAACCCAACTTTTGTTCCATGTTGTCTGATTAGTTTTACAAACCCTACCTGCCTGCCCCCCCCTTGCCTCTTGAAGGATATCCCTCAAAATGGAAATCTACATTATCTACATTATCTCTGCAAAATCAAAAATGGGTTCTTAATGACTTCATAGCATTCTACCTTAGGGCTATATGATGAGAGATGCAGGTATAAACAGAACAATCTCAATATCTTAGGTTTGCCAGTCCTGGGTTGGGAAATACCTGGAGATTTGGGGGGTGGAGCCTTAAAAGAGTGGGATTTGTAGAAAGGAGGGACTTCAGTGGGGGTATAATGCAAGTGGTGTGATTGGTGAGTGACACAGAACTTAACCGTCTGCTCAACACAGAGACTTTTACTCTTATATTCCACACAGGAAAACTTCTCTCACTGAGACCTCAGGACAAAAACTGCTTTTACACAGCACTCTCTGCTGACTGACTAGCTGTTTTTCTGTTCTCATCAACTGACAATCTCCAACAGTCACTCCTGATAGACATTCCAATCATCCACACAGCGTCCATTCCAAAACCCCTCCCCCTCTCTGTCACTCACCAATCACACCACTTGCCTGTTTCAACCACACTAGACTTTCACACAGCAATGTAAACCAAACTTTTAAAGACACACACACACAAATAAACATGAAATCGTTACAGCCCCCTACCAGACCCATACCTCAAGATGGCCTTCTCCATCACCACTATAGAAAATGTAAAGCTATATCCCTGGTTAGAAACTCCCAGCAGAGTCACCACATGGCTGCAATAGCTGGGGTTCCAGTAATGTTGCATCAGTGCAATGCTATTGCAAATCCTGATGCAATGTGACAGTTTGACACAGAAGACATACATCAGGGCTTGTCTACACCCATGACAGGTCAATAACCTGTGCCAGACAAAATCTGTTCCATACCATGACTGGAAGTGGCTTCCCAATGCCTCCAGCAGAGTTCATTCCCTGCTGAGAGACACTAGGGCACTGATTCTGTACATGGTACCTATGGGTGCTAGGGTACTTTCTGATGTGTTTCCTGGTGCCTGCTTGCATCTTGCCCAGAGCAAAGAGTTTCCAGGATGTCCTCCACCCAACTGTAGCTTGAAAAGACAATAGGAGGCATCACCTTTATGGGTACAGGGAGTATCCAATTAGAAACAGCTGCCTCCATCATAACAGGAGGCTTGGCCTGGCACCACCTAACATTTTGTGGAACTTCCTGTTAGCCGAACTGCTTTATCTACAGCAGTTGACAAACTTTAATCTGGGTGCTTGCCAGCTATACCAAGGTCCAAATCCCGCCCAGGGGTTACCAGTAGAAGGAGTCGAGGCTGGTGTTGTTCAAAATAATTGTCTTTTACTTAAGAATATATAAATCCCATACAAACAATACAGATGCACTCACACACTCAATCAAGTTCCTTAGAAATACAGAGTTACAAAGAGTCCCTTTTACATTAGCAGGTAGGGTGATGGAGAACAATACTTATCTGTCCTGAAGCTTGTCAGTTCCAATGAAGAATGGATGGGAATAGGTAGAATCTAGGGGGAGTTTAACACACAGCTAGAACCAGCCAGCTTGTGTGGGTCTCTTGGGTGCAGACCAAGAGATCAAGTGGAGGCAAGGATTTGGGTATTGGAAGCTGGACAAAAGAGGAGTTTAAAGCAGACAGGGGGTGTTGAGGGGATGCGGCTAGCTAGGGCCAAGCGACTGGTCCTTATCTTTTATAGGTGGATCTTTGGGTGGGTGGCACCTGTGCCAACCTGTGGCCCCGTCTACCTGTTAGTCCATCCCAAAACTGATCCTATTGGTTGCGTGCAGTGAGGGGTGGCAACCTGGAGGGTTGGGCAATATTGTAACTTAAGATCTAACTTGTTAGATCGCCGCTAACGAAGGATCGGAGAGTGATTTCAACAAGAAGTGATTCAGCTTTATTGAAGTAACGAACAAGCACTTAAACGCATTCATAACCAGAACAGAAAACATAGGGAGCTAGGCTCCTTTTAAACATTCCCCGGGCTAACATAGCCACGCCTATTTACAATTAACAACCAATGAGGTTGTGCGGATAAGGACCAATGAGAGCTCTTCCCGCTCGGGGAATTAGGAGAGTCCTGATTGGCCGTTACTGTGGAACGACCAATAGCAAGTCAGCCCTGAGGAGCCTTCTCCTGGCTCAAGCTTAACATGAGGAGTTAATGGAGCGATTCATGTAGCTGTTTCCAATACACTACATAACTCAAAGTAGGGCATCTGGGCAAGTGTGAAACTTGGCGTCAAGGAACCTCCTCGATGTGCAGATGAAGCTTGGCCATCCCAGGTCATCAAAGGTCCCTCTAGCAGGAAATGCCATTCAGAAATAAAGCAGAGATGCAGAATGCAGGAGAGCATACAGTTCAACAATGGGGGCTGTTTCTCCTTAGGTTGTCCTTTTGCTGACAATATGGAGATGTGTGCTTTCCTTCACCAGGCTGGCAGTGTAGCTGAAAACCTATTCACATGTAAGGTTTTGTGCAGGCACCTTCTCTGTGTAATGTCACAACAGGTGATTTGTACAGCTTTCTTTGAGCCTATGGTTGTGTGCGCACAGTCCATGTAGTGTTTGGCAGCAAATATAAATCAAATATCAGTTTTATTCTCTAACATTCCCAACCTTATAGGGGACGGTGCTTCAATTCTTTGGTCATTTTGGTTGTTCTTTTCCAGCTTTACAACATTTTTTGGAGATGAGTCAGCCAGAACAATACATGCTATTCCAAAAGTGACTGCACCATAGATTTATATAAAGGAATCCTGAACAGAAAGTAAAGAAATAAAAAATGTACATGCATACACATGTCAAATGCTCCAGTCTTACTCTAGAGAAATGGTAATTTGGAAACAGATTCTTAGGGTAATATTGCAAGATTATCATTTTGGAGTCTGTGTCCCAGAACCTCAACATTCCCAGGGCAGGTGGAATCCAACATTCTCTCACCCCTTCATTCTCTCCCAGCAGCACCAGAAAGGGACAAAGGAATTGTATGTGCCCAGCTTCACTTTCCCTCTTCTTGACAGCCTTAATTTACTCACCATCATAAATGCTTTTTTTTTTTGCATAACATTTACTCAAAATGCCAAGTGGGAATTCCTCCTATTTCATATTTATCGCAAAAGAACTTTCTTATAACTTTCCTCTGTTGAGCCGAAGAGCTGGAAAAACGTGTACCCATGTGTTTCGTCATGAAAAGGAAGTGTGCTGGCCTTCAGTTTTTGCGAGAGAGACAGAGAGATTATACTGCATGGCTTTATAGTACGTGCATGGCTTTATAATCCCTCACCCGCAAAATTATTGGAACTGGAAGTGCCTAAGAGATCGTCATAGAACAGTGTGTCCAACTCGATAAGCACAGAGTGCTATCTTGAACACACTCTATCAGTTTAAAGAAGCTGGCACTCCCTTCTGAAAGCTACATGTTCCTTATCTTGCTGGCACATTTCTCAGGCCTTTGAGCTTTCACAATACATCTCAGCATATGGCAGAACGCTGAGGATAGTTAAGAAACCAGAGGAAAGGGGAAAGGGCCCCCCCAGCTGCAGTGACTCAGGATATGGCCATTTTGCTACAGTTAAAGGTAAAGGTAAAGGTTCCCTTGCTCGAAAGCCAGTCGAATCCGACTCTAGGGTTGCGGTGCTCATCTCCGTTTCAAAGCCGAAGAGCCAGCGCTGTCCGAAGACGTTTCCGTGGTCATGTGGCCGGCATGACTAAACACCAAGGCGCACGGAACGCTGTTACCTTCCCACCGAAGTGGTACAGTTAGCACCCCCAAATTATTGCTTTCTCAAAGAGCCAAACATTGGAGATCAGGTCCATTCTAGTCAATCCCTAGGCCTCCGGTTAATAATTATATCTGGCATCTGTGTAGCACTTTCAGATGTTCCTATTTATTTTCCTGTTATACTCTTTAATACAAACCTGTAAGATAGGCCACTATGCGTTATCCCCATATTCCAGATGGGGATCTGAAGAGGAGACTGACTTACCCCAAAGCTATCTTTATGACTCATGTCTCAGTCAGCCATTATGCTTCACTCCTCTCCAGGAGGAATACAGAGTGTTTTCTTCTTAAGCACAAAAGTCTCTAAAACGTATCTACTAACTTACAGTGTCGTCGTCCCCTCCTTCCCATACGCCCATCTGGCCACTGGAAGTCAGTCTGGTCGAAAAGGAATGATGATGCTTCTAAAGGATCAAATACAGACCCAAGCAAGTCTCCAAAATGAGAGGCATCCATGACTGCAAAAACATCAATTTACCATCAGTATTTAGACAGACAACAGGTAGGTGCTTTTGTCTAGAAACCCTAGCAAGACACAGAGAAGAAATGAGAATTCTTAGTGTGATGGCCATCCTCTTTTAAGGACTTAATTAATATATTATAACCCACATCTTAGATTGTGCCCAGAAAGACACAGAGAACAAGAGGCTATGCAGTACTGGTATGATTTGCTACCAGCAACCAGAGCCCATCCTATGCTAATCTTAGTTTCCACACAGTAAATAAGGATAGTCCAATAGTCGTCTAGGCCAGAAACTATCATCAGAGGCATAAGAACATAAGAACATAAGAAACGCCAATGTTGGATCAGACCAAAGACCCATCCAGTCCAACACTCTGTGTCACACAGTGGCCAGAAATACCAGTGCCATCAGGAGACCCACCAGTGGGGCCAGGACATTAGAAGCCCTCCCACTGTTGACCCCCCCCAAGCACCAAGAAGACAGAGCATCACTTGCCCCAGAGCTCCTATCTATACCTTGTGGCTAATAGCCTGATGAGGCTTTACAAATAGCAGAGGAAAGAAGGAAAGCGAAAGGCAAAGGCGAAAAGGAAAGATTTACCCAACTGAATGCAGATTTCCAGAGAACAGCAAGGAGAGATAAGGAGGCCTTCCTGAATGAACAGTGCAAAGTAATAGAAGAAAACAATAGAATGGGAAGGACTAGAGATCTCTTCAAGAAAATTGGAGAAATGAAGGGAGCGTTCCATGCAAAGATGGCCATGATAAAGGACAAAAATGGTAGGGACCTAACAGAAGCAGAAGAGATTAGGAAAAGATGGCAAGAATACACAGAAGAACTATACAAGAAAGACCTCGATGTCCTTGACAACCACGACGGTATAATCACTGACCTCGAGCCAGACATCCTGGAATGTGAAGTTAAATGGGCCTTAGAAAGCATTACTAACAACAAAGCTAGTGGAGGTGATGGTATCCCAGCTGAGCTATTCAAAGTCTTAGAAGATGATGCTGTTAAAGTGCTGCACTCAATTTGCCAGCAAATTTGGAAAACGCAACAGTGGCCACAGGATTGGAAAAGGTCAGTATACATTCCAATCCCAAAGAGGATTTTTGGCTCCAATTTGCATCACCTTGCACTTGGCCACATTGAACCCCATTTGCCATGTTGACGCCCACTTGCCCATCCTTGACAGATCCCTTTGGAGTGCCTCACAATCCTCCCTGGTTTCCACCACCCTGAACAACTTCGTATCATCCGCAGATTTAGCCACTTCACTGCTTACTCCCAACTCCAAATCATTAATGAACAAGTTAAAAAGCAGTGGACCAAGTACTGATCCCTGCGGTACCTCACTACTTACCACCCTCCACTTAGAGAATTGCCCATTTATACTCACACTCTGTTTTCTATTAATTAGCCAGTTTTTGATCAGTTTTTGATCCCATGATTTTTGAGCTTACTTAGGAGCCTTTGATGAGGAACTTTATCAAAAGCTTTCTGGAAGTCAAGGTAAACAATATCTATTGGATCCCCCTTGTCCACATGTTTGTTCACCCCCTCAAAGAACACTGACAGGTTCACTAACAGGTGTTGTGAACACTAACAGGTTCACAACACTAACATACGTAATGGTACTTCAGCCTCCAAGCAGACAGAGCCCAGATTCAATAGGCCATTTGCTCGCTGGAACAGCTCTGCTGAAGAGTACTCTATCATACCTTGAGCCACTCTCTTAAAGGATGGGCGAAACCAGGCTAAAATGCCTGATCTATATTTATCTTTTAAACTGACAAATTATTATTTATGGAGATTCGCCAAATAAATATTGCACTGCTGTGATGGTTGAAAGAGAATAATCTATTTGCCAGTTCAGTGAGTAACATTCCCAACAGCAGTGGTACAAGGGGGGAAAAAAACAAACATCACATTTTGGAAACAAACAAAAAAATCTGTTACAAATTCTGTTTGGTCTATTTTTCCTTTACCAGAGCTGATAGCAGCTATTTCTGGCTAGTCTCTCCCACCTCCAATCCCCGCTGCCCTTGCAGCAGCCTCAGTTCAAAGTGAAACTCTCTGTGCCTGCTTTTTTAACATTTAAAAACCATGGAATTTGCTCCTAAAGGAATGTGGGCTCAGGATTCTTTGCTAAGTGAAATCGGATTTATAGAATTATCTGTTACTAATCAATCATAGCAGACACTATTCCTGTGTACATTCAGGGAAGGAAAGGGATGAAATTACAGCCCATGGTGCTAATCGGAATATGGCTTTGCTCTGTGCTAGCGTTGTTCTCCTAGTAGGCAAAACAGGTAAAAGCAATTTATTTATTTATTTAGACTTATAACCCGTCCTCCACACATTGTAGGCTCATGGCGGGTAGCAACGGCTCAGGATTCTTTGCTAAGTGAAATCGGATTTATAGAATTATCTGTTACTAATCAATCATAGCAGACGCTATTCCTGTGTACATTCAGGGAAGGAAAGGGATGAAATTACAGCCCATGGTGCTAATCGGAATATGGCTTTGCTCTGTGCTAGCGTTGTTCTCCTAGTAGGCAAAACAGGTAAAAGCAATTTATTTATTTATTTAGACTTATAACCCATCCTCCACACATCTTACAGACCCTGAGGAACTGTCATAGGTCCCACAGGGCCCTGATCTCATATGGGAGCTCATTCCACCAGCCCTGGCCCTAGTTGAGACAAGTTGGACATCCCTTGGGCCTGGGACTGCCAGGAGGTGTTGATTGGTAGAATGTAATGTTCTATAGGGCTCATATGGGGAGAGGCAGTCTTTTATATATATATTCTTAATTGTTGTTCAGTCGCACAGTCGAGTCCGACTCTTCGCGACCCCATGAACCAGCTCCCGCCAGGCCCTCCTGTCTTCCGCCGTCCTCTGAAGTTGGCTCAATTTCATGTTCGTTGCATTGATGACACTGTCTAACCATCTCATCCTTTGCCGTCCCCGTCTTCTTTGACCTTCAATCTTTCCCAGCATCAGGGTCTTCTCCAGTGAGTGCTTCCTTCTCATTTGGTGGCCAAAGTATTTGAGCTTCAGTTTCATTATCTGGCCTTCCAGGGAACAGTCAGGGTTGATTTCTTTTAGGATTGACTGATTTGATCTCCTTACAGTCCTTTCTTACTACGCACTACAAAACTAAAACTACAAAAGAGAGTAACAAGGCACTTTGATAAGCTATTCATACGCTTTGGATATATATCTACATAATAGAGATTATATTCAAATCTTTAAATTGTAATAAAAGTGTTCAAATAGAAAAGGCATCAAAATATTTTTGGTATTAAATCACATCTGGGTAGTACTACGAGTTCATTAAATGTCTGCATAGACAGTCTCAGATCTTCACCTAGATTTCTTCTTAGCTTTACTTTTCTTCTTCTTTTGCCAGGGGAGATTGACTTTAAAGGCTTTAGGAGCAGCTACCCCTAAATCGGAATCAGAGTCAGGGTCAGAGTCAAAGATTTCACCCAAAGACACAGAAGTAGCTGTAGAAGATGAATTCTTCATATCGGATTTCTGTTGTTCACTGTTTTTTTCCGTCGCCTTCCTTTTCTCTGCTCCATTTCTTTGTTTGGTCGGGGTTTGTTGATGTTTAAGAAAGAGTTCTGCTTTTAATAAAGAGTCAATCTTTTCCTCCTTCTCACTGAAGTTGAATAAATCCATCTGTAGTGGACATTGTTCTTTTGAAGAAATGCTGTAATATTTCTGTATTGCTTCCTTTTCTTGCGTATTTTGTATGGAACATCTTTCAGTATTTTTATCTCCTCATCTTGAATTTTGACTGTTGTAGCTGTGGATGCTTTAAGTATTAAGTCTCTTGTTGATCTTTTTGCAAATTTCACAAAGATTTCCCCAGGGAGATTATTTTTTTTAACAGACTCTGAATACATTCTGTAGATCACATCAATGTCAGCTTGTATTGATTCAGGTTCGTTATTAATCAAGGGGGCCATTGCTTTGCTTATGATTTATCTTAAGTTCTCATCCTTTTTCTCTGGCACCCCTTGAAATCTCAGGGCATAAAGAGATCTTTCCAGTTGTAGCTGTATTAGTTGTTGCTTTTCAGAACCTCTTTCTTTTTCTGCAATGTCCATTCTTTGATCTATTTCTTCATTTCAACCTTTTTTATCTTTTTGGCTTTTTGGCTGACTTCTCTGATTTGGCTGTAGTTTCTTTCCTTTTTCTCTGGCACCCCTTGAAATCTCAGGACATAAAGAGATCTTTCCAGTTGTAGCTGTATTAGTTGTTGCTTTTCAGAACCTCTTTCTTTTTCTGCAATGTCCATTCTTTGATCTATTTCTTCATTTCAACCTTTTTTATCTTTTTGGCTGATTTCTCTGATTTGGCTGTAGTTTCTTTGAGCTCTTTCTGTAAAGTATCAAATTTCTGATTGAGGTTTGTCAGCTGATCCAACAGGGGGCACATGGCTTCAGAAATTGCAGTGGCTAACTCGCTGGTATTTTCTGGTCTTGTGACTGGTGATGCTGTACTCGTATTTCCTGAAGAACCTCTGCCTCTGGTCACCATTCCCCCCCCTCGCTGAGACATTGTTTATACTTTGGTAAAAGTTCATAAAAGTTCTAAGATCTTTTCTATGTTGTAGATATTTAGCCCAGTTGTATTCTGTTCTAAATCGGGTGGTTAAAAAGTTAAGCCCAGCATGCTTCTACACTGTAGTTTTGTTACTGGGTATGGTTCTTCGTCTGCGAGTCCCCCCTTCTTCGGAGCTATGCCGTTTCGCTGTACTGATATTTATTCCACCACCCTTTTTATATATGTCTTTCTCTGTGAAACCTAACTCACTATTTCTTTCATCACTGAATCGCTTTGTCACATAGATTACTCTTTTTAGTTAAGTCCTTGTACGCTCTGGTCCGGTAACACCTCTGAGAGCCATTGCTGGCCTCGGAACAGCGGGACCTATCGGAGCAAAAGGAGCTCACTCCCCACAAGCTGGAACTTCGGGAGTGGCCACTTCAGCGCTCCAGGCTAGAAGCTCCCTTCAAGAGCTTCACGGGGAGGTCGGGACCAGCTGATCCCCCTCCCTGCTGCCTCGATCCGACTCGCCCCCATCGGTGCTCAATGGGGTGTGACCGTCACGAGTCGCCGTCCACTGGAAGTCTTGGGAGAGGCAGTCTTGAAAATATACGGGCCCCATATGATGTACAGGATAACAGAAATTATCACATGATAGCCTGGTCCTTTGAAGCTTTCATCACATGTTGACTCAATGCAAGATGGCAATTGTGGACAATTGACCAACAATTCTCCATTCATCAGTGGAGCTCGCCAAGGGTGTGAATTCCATCCATCAGTGGAGCTCGCCTTCAAGGTTCTTAATTCTGTACTTCCATCAGTGTCAGCTGCCAAAATAGCCTATGAGTGAAGCTTTCCTTCTTCATCATGAGAGCACTTTAACAGAAGAAAAACTTTGGTTTTGGAGTACAGACCAAAGGACCAATCATTAACAGTGCAGTCTTAAACAGTTACACCTTTCTACATCCATTGAAATCAGTGGCCATAGAAGGGTGGAACTTAAGATGGCATTCCTACAGGTAGGGGAAATGGTTGACCCTAAGAACCCCTTATGCTATGTCTTAATCAGTGTGTTATCTATAAAAGATTGCAAGAAGTTTCTGCGTCTCAGGTTTCCTTTTCACAAGGTCCATCTAAGCTGGTGATAGGCTCAGTGAAGGACTGAAGGGAAGAGGTGAGGTGAGGTGGGGTGGAATTAGAGGGGGGAGTAAGAGTGTGCACATGCATAGACAAGGATTTTTACACATGCATATGCAAGGATGTATGTATGGGTGGACTGGCCATTTAACTTACAGGGAAAGTTCCTTGTAGACCACTGCCCTGGAGGACCAATAACAGCCAGGAGCAAGCAGAGCCAAGTCCCAATAGCTCCACCAGTGCTGCAGGAACTACTTAGTTCACACCTGTCAGGGGCAGCAACCTATGAATGTCAGCTTACCTGTTGGCTCTTCAGCAAGGGGTGAACTAAGGGGTGAGACGATGTCGGCCAGGTCCAAGCTGAGTAACTGCTATAATGCTGGCTTGTAGCGCTTTGGGGGCTGCTCATCCTGGCTTGTACCTGGCCCACTTTAACTCCCCACCCTGCCCCTACATTGGGTTTGCTAACCTCCAGGTGGGGCCTGGAGATCTCCCACTTTTACAACTGGTCTTCAGACTGTGGGACTGGTTCCCCTGGAGAAAATGGCTACGGAAGACATCAGGGCCCTGCGGGACTTCTTGCCCCAATGTTAACTGAATATACCCACTGAATAGCCTGTGCTCCGCCGATGCCGTCCAGACCATGTTGCCAGCTGACTGTCGGATGCCCACCATCGTTATATTGTGCTAGCTATACTTTATGTATTGTTTTAGATTTATTTTATTGTAATTTTATTAATTTAGCTGTTTTATCTTGTTATAATATTATGTAAGCCGCCCTGAGCCTGCTTCGGCGGGGAGGGCGGGATATAAGTTAAAATAAATAAATAAATAAATGAATACTTTGGAGGGTGGACTCTATGGCGTCGTACCATGCTGAGGTCCCTCCCCGTGCCCCAAACCCCAAACCTCCAAATATCTCTCAACCCAGAGCTGGCAACCCTAACTTCACTTACACAGCAGTGGGGGTGTAGGTGACAAGGCTCCATCCAACCAAACTCCAAGAAATCATTGTTGGAAGGATAAGGCTTGCCCCATGATAGAACAGCGATGAACAGCCCCCTAAATCCTCTGCAGAGAAAAATCGCTTCTTGCCTCAGCAAGTTCCAGGAATATGCAGAGATCATTGTTGTTCATTACAGGAAGCAGCAGGGCCTTGCCATTATTTTTAAGATAATATATCCCAGGGTAAAATACATATACCCCCGGCTAGCCCTTGCCTGTAAAAATTGCAGGACAGATGTTTCTAAACCCCCTCCCATTTTCCAAGCTGCAGTCTGAAGTCTCAACATGATATTATTTGTCCTACAAAATAACCCACATTAATTAATTTTGCAGTGAAAATGACTGGAAATGCTACTCTGTTCAAACGCTACCCACACAATGCAATTATACAGTTTGAGAGAGAAATCTAAACTCCTACCTTTTGACTGCCCTCCATTTTAGTGCAGAAAGGCGAGAGAACTAGAGGAAGCAACACTGTGCTGTTCACGGAGGCCGTGTGACACAATGTTCAGATCAATTTTATCTCCCCCCCCTCCCGAATTAATTAGTTCCGTATGTGTTGCAGTACTCTGGTAGAGGCTTAATAGGAAACCTAAGGAAGTAGCTGGACCTTTGAAGGTGACACAAAGGAGCTCATGACCCATATCTCCGTTATCTGTTCCCAAACCACAGTCAATTGTCATAATGAAAACTCTGTGGGACACAACACTGCATGTGGGCTCAATTAGCTGAATGCACTGAACAGCTCGGCCAAAAAACTTAGCACCAAACAGTAGAATCTTCCACTGCAGGACTGAAACTGACCCGCTGTGATAGATGTATGCCCAAGACATAAAGCTTCTGGACAAGAAAGCATGTTGTTTATAAAATGAGACTAAATTTCTATGAACAGAAAATAGGCATTTTCAAAAAAATCTATAAACCTAATTAATTTAGAATAGTTACTGAGCTGGATCCAGCCAGTTTTTTCACTCAACCTCCCCTGATTCACATGAAGCCATGAAGCTGCCTTATACTGAATCAGACTGTCATGCCCCACCTGTGCCCTCTGGGGTGTGTGTGCTGCCTTCCACCATCTCGTTGGGCACCTAGGTGGAAGTCTCCTGACAGGCCTCCGAATGGGAGGGGAGGGGGGTTGGTCCACCTGAGTCCTCCTCCCGACTGGATGATACCTACTGTCAATTGCCCTCATTAGCCCCAGGTACTCAGTCTGCACCCTCACCATGTTGCACTGCTCCATGTGTCCATGGAAGGAGGCTATAGATGCCACTCTCACCCCTGGCAAATCAGCCGGTAGCAGGCATGACTGTCAAGGATCAACCAGGGCTCAGCGAGAGTGAGGACTCCTCAGGAGAAGAGGAACCTCAAATGGCAATGAAGGGCCATATAATTATAGATAGTCTATTGAAAATGTGTCAGTCTATGAAAACAAGAATTAGCCCACCAATCTCACCTATAATATCACCAATAGGTGCATATTATGACAAACCTACAAGAACAAACTCTGATTTTATCATATATCAAGATACGATCAATTCCTGAGGCGGAATTAAATCCTGGCAGACAATGAATGAAGAAGGGGAAAAGATACAATGGCTAACATATCTTCAACTTACCTTAAGGCTTAAAGAAGCAATGGGTACTGTGCAGCCTTGGGTTGTCAGTGCTCTTTCCTCCCCGGCACAATGCCTGAACCCTCTTTTAGGTCACATTTATAAACTTCTATTTCAATATGATACAGAAACAGAACAGGTTAAGACATGGATGGTGAAATGGATGCAGAATTTTGATGAAGAAATTTCACTTCAGCAGAGGGAAAGTTTATGGATGAAAGATATAAAGTTTACAGCAAGTCAAGCACATAAAGAAAATTAGTACAAGATGTTCTGTTGTTGGTATATTGCTCCAAAAGATATTGAGAAGATGGATAAAAATTATAAGGAAAAGTGCTAGAAATGTAAAGAGATGGATGGTACCTTTTACTATATGTGGTGGTCCTGCAAAAAGACCAACAAATTTTGGATAGAAATACGTACTGAAATGCAGAAAATCTTGACCTTGAAATTTCCCATGAAACCTCAGACTATGCTATTAGGAATCTTACTATCTAATATGAATAGATTAGAGCATGAGCTATTTAGATATATGTTAACCGCAGCATGACTAGTATTTGCAACCAAGTGGAAGTCTGAAATCTGCCCAAATCTTGAGAGACAAAATAGAAGAATATGTTGTTATGGCAAAAATGATGAACTACATAAATAAAAGCCAATAATCGAATTTGAGAATAAGTGGAAAGCCTTTTATAGCTACTACAGACAAACTACATAGATTAGATAAAGTTGTTAGAGGAGTTATTTAAATTGTTCAATACTCAAAATTATATAATCATTAATCTTTTATAGCTACATATTTACTAGTTATTATATGATATCATAATGTATAAAGATAAGAAAAATATTTTTCTTTATTCTTCTGTTCCTTGCCCATATGCTTTTTTACCTAGTCCTATAGATAGGAAATAATGGAAATATATATGGAAATATATTATGTTGTAGTATTGATTATCTTACTATATTTTGACATGTCATTATATTTTTTCATGTTTTATATTCTTACTAGCAGTGAAGCTCGTTGCAGCGTGAATACAACGCATGCTAGACAGATGGTCAGGAGGAGGGGCGCCAGGACAGAGGTGAAGCCCCCCCACTCAGGAACCCCTTGTGGCGCTCCATGGGGCACGTCCAGGGAACCGGTAGTTGCTGAGCCACGCCCTGCGGGACAGGCAGGCCCATATTACCTGCTGTGTAACTGGGAGAGAGCAGCTGGCATCTTTGTGTGAAGGCTCCGCATTGCGAACCGCGTGAGGGCCCCACCATTGGCCCGGGGAGGGGAGGGAGGCCCTGGCTTTCCTGCTGCTTGCCAGGCCCATGCCTCCCAGCGCCTGCCCACCTCTGTCTCCTCGGCTGGCACCACAAATGGTGGGCCGTGGTGACTCAGGCCCAGGCCATCCATGCTCTATCTGCCCCTGCTGTCCCGGGCTGATGCAGCGGGCAAGTGTTGTCTTTGGCCTCAGCCTGCCTCAGCCCTAGAGAAGGGAGACATCTGGGAGCAGATGGAGCAGGCATCCCAGGGGGGCAGGAGCGGAGGTCCGTCACCCAGGACACCCACGTGGTGCCCCATCGGTATTGTATAAACAATTATTAACAAGAAGATAGACGCAAGATAACGCAGCCAAGTTATTCAGTATCGTTTGCATTTTCTAGAATGTAAGAATCTGGTGTCTAGAATCCATAGACACCAGGAAGGCAAAGGGCACATTATCCAGAGGACAGGTCTTCTTTCCTCTGTCCCGTACTTTGCTGGGAAGAGGTAGAACTCCTCTCGTCTTCAGTAGCTCAGAAATAGCAGAGAAAGTTCAGCCTGCTCGATAAAGCTTTTAATCTAATGAGATTGTGGAGGGGGGGAGGTCCCTGGGCCAAAACTGTCAGACTAGGGAAAGTGAGCGGCCTACTTTTCAGACATGCTGGGAACTGAAGATGCCTAGGACTGCTCAAAACTAGGCCACATCTACAGGAACCCGTTTTTACAGAGACTGCCCTTACAATGGCTTTGAGTAGCAGATGTAGATACCTGTAAGGCTAAAAAGAAACTGGAGCCACACGGAGCCTGATCAGAGGTGCTCAAATTCTGATTCCAACAGGACTGGTTTTTCTAAATCCGCTTGCTTGTGCTAAATGTGTGTATGAATCAGGTTCCCCCGGCAGCTGTTGAGCTATCTGAGCATTCATGCTATGCTTGCCAGTGCTGGGTTGGGAAAGACCTGGAGATTTGGGGGGTGAAGTCTGGAGAAGGCAGGTTTTGGGGACGGGAGGGACATCAGCAGGGTATAATGCCATAGCGTCCATTCTCCAAAGAAGTCATTTTCTCCAGGGGAACTGATCTGGATTGTCTGGAGATCAATTGCCATAGTGGGAGATCTCCAGGTGCCACTGGCTGGATTCTGTGGCTGGATTCTGTGGATTCATGCCACAAGCAGTGACATTAGGGCTGCCGACCTCCAAGCGAGGCCTGGAGGAATCCCAGAATTACAAATGATCTCTAGACTACAGAGATCAGTTCTTCCGCAGAAACAGGATGTTTTGGAGGGGGGTGGACTCTGGCACTATATCCCACCGAATTCCCTCTCCTTCCCAAATGCCATCCTTTCTAGGCTCTGCCCCCCAAATATCCAGGAATTTCCCAACATGGAGTTAATGACAACCGTAAGTAATGCTTTTCTCTGGCATAAGAAGCTCAACTTGGTGTAGTGTTTAGGAGCACAGACTCTAATCTGGGAGAACTGGGTTTGATTCCCCACTCCTCCACAGACAGTGGCTGGTGTGAACTTGGATCAGTTACAAGTTCCTTTGGAGCTGTTCTCTCAAGGGCAGTTCTTAAAAGAGTTCTCTCAGCCCCACCTACCTCACAGGGTGTCTGTTGAGGGGAGAGGAAGGTAGATTGTAAGCCGCTCTGGGACTCCTTTGGGTAGTGAAGGGCGGGGCATAAATCCAATCTCCTCCTCCTCCTCCTCCTTCTCCCCAAAGCAAGAGGCTACAGACTTCTTGCATCTGTGAAAGGCTCCTTGTGCTCAAGGAAAACTAACAGAACAGATCCCATCCTCCATTTTCAGATGTTCTAGACAATTTTCTGAGAATGCATTTTGCATGGCCTACTGGAGCTATGTGGCCTATAGGAGCAGAATAGCCATCACCAGCTGCTGCCTTTTGGAGTAGCCTGCCTGTGGAGGTTAAGGAAGGCTTCCACACAGGTCTCATTCCACAGAACGTGCAAAACAGTCATGGCCAAGGGGGCATTTTAAAAAAGAGATGCATTGGAACAGCCCCAGGAGGTCACATTTATAATGAAATAGGAGTGCAAAGTCTACTGCAATGAGTATCGTAGGTATCACCAGCTTCTATTGCATTGTCTTTTATCTTGTATCACTTTCTGTATTATTTATAGTATACCTCACCTTAGGTGGGTTGCTGTTTGCATTGTTCACTAATGCTGTAATCCTCATCCTATTGCATTGTTCATTGGTTGTTTTATGCTGTCTGATTGCACTGTTTTACACACTGAAATCCACCTGGAGCCTTAACAAGAAAGGCAGACTATAAAGTTAATAAACCAACTACTTAGGTTATGGAACCGGGCTTGCTCTCCCAAGCTGATTACACATTAGCTGTTCAGTCAGGAATGGACATCATCTGTTTACTTTGTTTTTATGGAGAATCCAGACAACACTGTTGCCATTCCAATACATTCCAGTGGTTTCTGTATTGTTCTTCCATTTTTAAAAAAAATCCTACACAATTCTAGCCATTCCCTCAGCTTGTGGCCATTAAATAGGAGAGAGGAATCGGCAAGGGAACTGTACAGCAGCTTGTTTGTGGTACTTCCAGGTAACCCCCCTCCCCCCCAGAAGTGTCTATATGACTCTTTCCTGTTTAGATGAAGATAGATTCAGGTGGGGTAGCCCTGTTGGCCTGAAGCAGCAGAACAAAGCTGAGTCCAGTGGCACCTTTAAGACCAACAAAGTTTTATTCATGAATAAAACTTCATGAATAAAACTTTGTTGGTCTTTAAAGGTGCCACTGGTCTCAAACTTTGTTCTGCTGTTTAGATGAAGTGCAACTGACAAAGACACTGGTAGTGTAGTTTTAACTCCAAATAATTAACTATTTTGGTTGCTGTTTGGAACAAGCCACAAGAAGAAAAGGCTGCAGATATACTTGTAGTCGACATTAAGGTGGCACTCCTCACAGTTTTGGATTTGACTTTTGGTACAAGGCCTGGCTGCCATTGAGTGAGGTCAAAGCCGGTTCCAGCCAGCTTTATCGTTGCTTCCCATGAGAGAAAACGAGTTGTGTGCTGGAATACACACACCTGTTCTTTCCTGCAAATTAACCAATGCTCAGTTGCATGGCACTGTTGTTCATCCTCCATGGAACACTGGAAATTGAACAGAGGTTTTACTCTTGAATCATTGAGGCTGTGAAGAAGCATCTTGATAGTCCTGTGCAACAGGAGGCAGAAGGAGGGGGCGTGGCCTGGAGGCATCCCGGGCTCCATTCCTGGTGAAGATGACAAAACCATCATCAGGCACCATCTGATCCCAATCTTAACTCTGGTTTGGTGCCATGATGTCAGGTCGATGTTCTTGAGGGGCAGGAAAGTGCCACTCGCAAGCTGTTTTTAGTCAAATGATATGCAGTGATTCATTTCAAAGACATATCTTGGTTTAGGCCTCCAGGCAGATTTTCATCTAACCCCAAATATCTCCCCTCCAATCCCAGAGGTCTCACTTGAGGCAATTCACAAGTGAACGAATTGCACTTTATTACAAGTTTGCAAAGGACAGAAGCCTGGCATTAAAAACAGGTACTGAGGCCAAAACATGATGATATTCAAGCTACTCATGCCAGATGTGCTAAATACAGGATGTATTCAGGTTCTTCTGTCATTGAAAAACATAAAACAGTGGGGGGGGGGGAGCAGTTGTTAATTCAGCTCTGTGTTACCCACTGACTAGATTCCATAATGGAGCAACTTTTCCAGAATCTGGGATATACTGGCTAACCCCATTTCAAGCTTCTGTCAGGAACTTAGATTTCGTTGTGATCTACAAATTCCAGAAACAGAGCCTTCCCTATCTGAATTGGTGAATCAAAATTATCTACAGGCACTTGAATACATGAAGCTTGCTTCTGCCAGCTCAGGCCATCAGCCCATCTACTCTCCTATCTTTTTGCTAGCAGTGTCTCACTATCTCAATCAGAGTTCTTTCCCAGGCCTGCAGTAGGAAATCCTTTACTAAAAGATGATGAACCTGGGACTTTCTAGGTGGAATATGCTCTGCAAATGAGCTATGACGTCTTTACACATCTCTGTAGCTAGCGACAGTATCTCCTCCATGCATTCCCTTGCCTCCACTTAACTCTTGGCATCCATCTTCTTTCTATTGGTGCATTTAAATGCCTGTTAAAAACTCATATTTTCACCCTAAAGACTGACAAAACTTGTGGCAGGGTATGAGCTTTTGTGAGTCACAGCTCACTTCTTCAGATACACTGAATCTGAAGAAGTGAGCCGTAACTCACAAAAGCTCACACCCTGCCACAAATGTTGTTAGTTTTTAGGGTGCTACTGGACTCTTGCTCTTTTCTGTTGCTGCAGACAGACTAACATGGTTGCCCATCTTGATCTACCTTTTCACCCTGGCATTCTCAAAACTGATCTCCCTTCTCTGCCTTGTCCCTGTTCCTGGGTGTAGTCTTTGAAGACAAGGGTAGCAGAACAGCTTAGTGGGTGTGTAAAGTGCCATTCAATGATTTATGGCAACCCCAGAGGGTTTTCAAGGCAAGAGACTAACAGAAGTGCTTTGCCATTTCCTGCCTCTGTGTAGCGACTTGAATGGCTTCACTGCCCTGTAAATGTGAGGGACCTTTCCCCCCAGACTTCCTCTGCCAGCTCACAGCCCTATCAGGAAGCTGTTTCTGGCCCTTCTCTTTTGCCCTCTTTGGTAGAGTGCCCCCACTTTGGGGTTTATGAATCTGCCCGTCTTCTTACTTAGTGTGAAGGATCAACACTAAAAGGGAATGTTCTGTGAGCACTGCTGAGTAGCAAGGCCATAAAGCAAGAGTGCAGTTAAGCAACTTTATTACTGCAACTTCTGCAAGGCACCACTCAGGGTAACGACAAGACAGATCTAGACACAGCTAAGCAAAGCAAAAACATAATGAAAGAAAGGTCACTGGCTAGTTATCCCGAACCATCTGGGAGGCTGGCTGCTGGCTGGCTGGCTGCACAGGGCACCCTCCAGGGCCTCACACCTTCTTCGCGCTCACAGTGAACCAGGCCTGTAGCCAGGATTTTCTTGCTTGTGGGGCATATTTTTTTTCTTGTGGGGCAGACACAAATAAAAAAGAAACATGAATTGCAGCTCTTCAAACCTGAACTGTATTTCACTACCCTCAAATCAGCTGTTAGCTCTAACAGCTATTCCTCAAGGAGTGAAACTGACCAGAAGTGGCTGGGCAGCTTTCCTTTCCTTCCCCAGCCTCCAGGCTGCTGCTGGGAGGCTGGGGAAGGAATGGTAAATTGCCCTGAAGCTTCTGGTCAGTTTCACTCCTTGAGGAATAGCTATTAGATCTAACAGCTGATCAGAGGGGAGTGAAATTGACCCAAAGCCAAAGGGCTGCTTTCCTTCCCCAGGCCCCTGCAGCAGCCTGGAGGCCAGGGGAGGAATGGAAAGTTGCCCTGCAGCTTCTGGTCAGTTTCACTCCCGAGCTCAGTTGCTAAACCTCACAGCTGATTGGAGGGAGTGAAACTGACCAGAAGCTGCAGGGCAGCTTTCCTCTCTTTCCCCAGCCTGGGGGGGGGGGGGGGGGGCACCCCCGGGGGGGGGGGGGTATGGCAACCCCAGGTGGTGGGGCAGGGTTAGGTAGGGAGGCTCCGCTCCCAAATGCCCCACCATGGCTACGAGCAAGCATCGAACCCTCCTTGGAAGGAACTCTCTTCTTTCTCACACACATTCCCAAGCTCATTTTCCTTTGCTTTTTTCTTTAGCTCCCCTTTTCAGACCCCCCTCCCCACATGGGCTCCAAGAGCCTCATCCAATCTGGGTGCCAGGTCTTTGGGCTAGCATGTTTTCCCTTTAAAATGTAGATGACCCTCTGTATCTGGTGAAGTGCCATACTCTGCCAGTCTGTGGGACACCACCTCAGCCTTCCATCTCCATAACTGTCACAACATATCTTGCCCATCTGCCCCCTCATCCACAACAACAAGTCTTATTTGGTTCTTCATACAAAGCCTAGTTACCCACACACACATCATAAATACCTCCAGGGCTATTTAATGCAAGAACCCACTTGTGCTCATAATCCAAGGTGTCTTGTAAATGCTTGTAGCCTTCTTCTGATGTCTGCTGAGCTGGACCTCCAGATTTCACTGAAGGATCAACCTAGGATTACACCCTTACTCTGCATGGTGGAAACAGCCTCTACAGGCTTCCCTGTTTTACCCAACCCAGGAATTTACCCAGCAGTTCAAGGTGTCAAGTTACCTGACCTCAGTGAGGAGAGTTTCTGCTCCCAGCCTTATTCTTTAACCAAAATACTTTTTCAGTAGCTATCACAGGAGGATGTTGGCTGATATTTGTATGTGTAGTCTGCCTTTAATAATCAAATCATCTTTTTTTAAGGCCCTTAAACAACCCACAGCCCAAATAATTCTATAAACTCTCCCCAAACCTCTTACACTGATCACGAGACTAATCCCTAGGAGTCAAGGCTGTCTTGGAAATCTTATATCCAGGAAGAGCTCTCCTATCTTGTGATTATGTGATTTGCACATAGGCCAAAGGAGGCTTTTGTATGGATCCAGAAATCCTAAGCAGGTCTATTCGGAATTAAGTCCCGTTTATTTTATTTATTTAGTCAGGAAAGTGTTTATAAGATTGCAGCCAAAATGTTTACTATCCCTATTACTAATGACACTAACATTTTACTCTTAAACAGTTGCTGAACACAGAAGGAAAAATATTGGCAAAGTAGATATTTATTTACACAGTGAGCAAAAGAGAAAAGGAAATCTCCTTCTCCCCCCCAATCTAGTTTATCCAAAACATGAACTTCTGCTGAGTACATAAACTTGGGATCAACATAATTCAGTTACCTTCCTCTTCCAGGCAGTGTCCTACCCCCATGTTTCTTCCAGTAGCCCATTTGGCAGATATTTTATGGCCCAAAGTTCTCCAAAGGAAAACTCTCTGTATTGCTACTCGGATCACTTTCCTCTACTGCTAGATTCAAGTTTCTCCTGTCTCCAGATTCTTCCATGGTCCTACTGAACACGCAATCGTCAGCAATGATACAGAAATTTTTTGTCTCATCCAAACTAACCATTAAATCTATCCTGTAAAAGTTAACTATAAACTCTCTCTGGAGATTTTCAAGCTAACCTCCATGCATCAGCAGAGTGCAAATTAAACCTTTCCCCCCGAAATGCAGAATTTTATGAAGGTTACCTGTGCCATGAAATGCCTTTTCATCACACAGTGACATTCAGCTCCTGTGATAGTGGGCTTTTCCTTCCATTGTTTTACCAAACCCACCTCGGAACAGAAATTTCCCTCCACCCTGCATGCCGCTTTCACTTTCTTTTATCATCGGGTTTTATGGTACCTTCTGCATAGATTTATGGCCATTCAGGGGTGACTTCGCGGTCTGTACCGCATTGCCCTGGGGTATTTGAATGTGCTTTTGAGCTGCACCTTTTCCTCAGTGTTGAGAAAATGTGGAGCAAATGACAGATGCAGAATCGCCCTTTGACTCCTTGAGACACTTGTGTATGCAAGGGCTCGCTGCAATGCTAGTACCCAGCACCCTCCTCATTTCCACTTGCTAAATCACTTTTAAAACAGCTAACAGCTTATTCCCTTCTGTTAATTTTCTGGGGCATAAAGTGCTAGTTGCCATGGAGAAATATCAACCCCCGGTAGCAGAGACACTATGATATGGGGTTGGCCATGCTGTGAAAAACTTGGGGAGTTGTGTGCTACTTTATTGAACAGTATCTTTGTGATACAAAAAAATGATACATACTTAATGATTTTATTCAACCAACCAGAATTAAAAAAGGGGATTTTTGCTCCAAGCATGTGACAGGGCCTCAGAAACATAAGCGAACAAGGTGATTTCATGTCTCTTGCCTACTGCTGTTGCAGCAAATCCCGATGCCACAAAAGATGTATTTGAACATATGAAGCTGCCTTATACATCAAGGTCAGTATTGTTTACTTAGACTAGCAGCAGCTCTCCAGGGTCTCAGGCAGAGGTTTTTCACATCACCTACTACCTGATACTTTTATCTGCAGATGCTAAGGACTGAATATAGGACCTTCTGCATGGCAAGCAGATACTCTGCCACTGAGTCATAGTAGAGTCACGGCCCCATACCGACAGGCAGTGTTCCCTCTAAGCTGAGTCGGTGTGAGCTAGCTCACAGTTTCTTAGCCTCCGGCTCACACATTTTTGTCTTAGCTCAGGAAAGATGGCTCCAGAGCAGACTAATTTATGCAGTAGACAAATCGCTTGCTCACAACTTTAATGCCAGTAGCTCACAAAGTAGAACTTTTGCTCACAAGACTCCACACCTTAGAGGGAACATTGCCGACAGGTCAATCTGGGACACAAACTGGTGGAAGCACTACTCCTCATAAGGATAGGACAATCAATTGATACACTCCTAGAGCCATCATAAGGGACAAAAAAAAAAAAATCAGTATTGCCAGAAAGCCACATCTGACCCAGCTAGTTTGACAGAGACAGTAGCTGGTCCCTTGGTCCCTTAAAATGAGAGACAGTCCACAGAAGGGTAGAGAGGGAGCTTTGTTTTGAACACAACAGAAACCCAATGGTTAACCCTGCTTTAGGGGAAGTGTGCATGTGTACAAGGTACAGACAAGGAAAATCAAAAAAGCACATTGTGTTTTGAGTGTTTGTGGAAACAGGTTTTCTGAATAAAGTGAGTTCCAACTATATGCCTGTGGCTGACTAAAAAACCTGATTATATAATTCCCTTGGGAAAGCAGTGCAATGTTGGTAGCTCCCACTCGTCCACGGTTGCAACTGGAAAATCACAAGCATTGCTTTTTTACCACAGTCCATGGCCTCTTGCAGACATGGCACCCGAGTGAACCTAGTTATTTGCTCCTCAGGACTGCCCACAGAAGATGCTGGAAGGACACCAAAGTGCTGCACTTTCAGAAAACAGCAATGCTCCTTTTCCTTCTGTGGCTTTACTTTGCATTTTGGGAGTTTCCACTTTGCTGCTCCACCAAACGAGACATACAAAATAAATTCCAAGGCCCAGCCATGTGACTGATGTTAAAAGAAAGCATGACACCACATTTCGCTGTCAAACCCCTCATTTCAGTTGTGATGAGTTACTGACACAACAAGCCACACAGCAGCAAGCCTTTCATGCTTTTGGTCCCTCAGGAAATCAAGGATCAGCATCTTCTCACACTATAAGCCAGGTCTGTTGTGATGACTGACCATTACAAAGCTCTGTGAAGACACTTATCAAATATATAGAAGTGTAAAGAATGGTCCTGTATAAAATCGTGTTTCATATTTAGAAACTGTTGAGAGTTAAGTATGAGCTGCTGCTGTGGGCAACAGAAATCGCTAAGTAGAGGAGTGATCTGGAAGAAGAAAAGAGCCACAGAAGCTGGAAGAAGATGACCTTAAAGGGGTCAGAGGAGGGCTTTCCCCAAGCTCGGCACCTCGGGTGTCCTTATTCCAGCATCTTCAGTGGGCAGTTGTAACCAGGATCCAATAATGAGGTTCATTCGTGTCTGCAGGATACAGGACAAGCTGGTGGAGAGCCAACATGAAGGAAGATTTCAGAGCAACGCAAGCAAAGCTTTTTGTGGACCTGGCACGAGGACAGAGGACTTTATTTGAATTTTGTTCAGTAGCAGAATTAGTGTACAGGTTGCCAACTCTCTTAGTCACAGCAACATTAAAGGAAGGTATACCTGCATAACAAATGTCCAGTTAAATAGTTTTCTTCATAAACATTTTCAGATTAGGTTCTTGTTCTACACTGGTTTCAGTGTTTGACTATTCCGCACCCACTGGACGTATAATTTATCAGACTCCCAAGGTATAAATGTATATGTCTGTGTATTGTATGTGTATATATTTAAGAGTAAATAGAAGCACTAGAAAAACAAGGTACTAGACAGGAATACACAAGACCCTAGTCCCCTCTTAATGGTAGCATGGCTGAGAGTGGTAGAGAAAGTTAAAAAAAAGGGGGGTGGGAGGACCCAGAGGTTCCATTTGATGGTGGGAAGGATCTTCAGCCGGAGGTCGAGACAACGATGCTGAAGGTCTTGATTTATAGGGTGACCTTGATCTGTGAGCAGAGTAGGTCGAATAGCGATCCCAGTTGGAATAGCCCGCAGGAGTCAGCCAGGGCATGGATGGTGTATAATTGCCGTAGAGGTATCTCAGTTGGCGTTGATCCCACAACATCAGTGGTGGTGGTGGGGATAAAGACTCTGGGGGATCGACTTCTGGATCGATCACGTCTTGGAGACAAAGGAATCTTCGTGAATGGTCTCTAAAAATTCGCTCATCGATATCGATAGTATCGGCACGCAGACGTGGAGGTTGACGCTGTGCGTTAGAAGGAATATGTCGATTCCAACCTGTATCGACGTTGGGAGCTTCTGAAACTGTTGATGTAGACAATGGAGAAGGAGAGAGTGAAAGCTCTGCACCCGTGGGGTGACTTAGGAGCTCCACATTCTCGATGTCGGAGTAGGGATGCTCGAGATGTTGAATAGGAGAGTCCAAAATTTGAAATGTAGATATTGGTGGAGGGGCGGGCATCTCAGATATCGATGGAGCGGGGGGCACTATAGGGGCATCACCCAGTGCGGACGCCGCTACTTTCACCTTCTTTGCCACTTTGAGGGGCTTAGAGGAACCCTTTTTTGCGGACTTATCCTTACTTCCCTTGGGCCTCTTCTTCACCGGTGGTGAGGCAGAGGATTGCGCCTTCGATGCCGGAGGCTTTGGCGTCGGTTGAACTATGTCAAAGGCAGGCCTCGATACCAGAGCCGTCGAGGTCGAAGGTCTCTCGGAATCCATCGTTGTGGAAGGATTTAGAGCCAATTCAAGGAGCGCCACTTTGAGGCGCGCAGCTCTGTTTTTTCGGGTTTGGTTTGAAAATCTTGCACAGTGCTGGCAAGAGTCCGGTCTGTGAGACTCTCCCAAACACAAAATACAGAGGGGGTGGCAGTCAGGCGGTGCAAGTTTCCTCCCGCAATGTTGACACCGGTTAAAAAAACCCCACTTTTTCTCCATAGAATAAGAAAATAGTGGAGGGAAAAAAGGGGAGGGGGGTAGAACCCGAAGGCCAAACTGAGTAAAGGGAACTTTCCCCCGTCAGGAAAAATAAAGTCTTTTTTTTTTTTTAAGTTTTTGAAGATAACAAAGAAGTAACACAAAAAAGGTAGATAAGTGAGGAAAAATCCAAAGAGCCGTGAGGCAAATAGCCAAAAATATCGAACCGATCAGACCGATGGAGAAAAGGTCTTTCCAACGTGGCGGTAAGAAAGGTACTGGCGGGATGTCCGCGCCCACCCCTCTGGGCATGCGCGGTGGGGTTCCTGCGCATGCCCGAGGGACTGGGCACGAAAATCCATTAAAGAGCATGCTACAATGCCGATCGATCCAGCGCGTGTGCACTAGATCCCATGGGTGTGAAGCACAGAGACTACGTCGAAGATCTAATAAATTCCATGTTTCCTGCATCATCGCTCTGGATATCTGCACTCTGATGACAGATTGCTAGTCACGCTTGCTAGTTGCCATATCTCCCTCCTTCTTCCTTTCGGCCAATTGAAAAAATATTTCTTCTCTCCTGCTTTGAACAGAGATCTGTACACACACACACACACACACACACACACACTTATTCTCCCTCTCTCTTCTTCACACGTTGAAGCTGCATTCAATCAGAGCCAAGCTGTTCTACAGTGAAGGTCAGTGAACAGATTAGCTGCTCCTCTATATAAAATATTCTTACAATAAATATGTAAAACATCAAGCACAAAACAATCATATCACACTGAAAATAGCTAAACATGTCAATGCAGCAGCAAACAACCCAGCCAATGAACTAGAACAGCTTCGGATACTGTGGTGGGTGTTCCACACAGGGTCTTTGCTGTGGTTTGACATCCAAACTGCTGTGGGGATTTTTTGTTGTTCAGTTGCACAGTCGAGTCTGACTCTTCGCGACCCCATGGACCAGCTCCCGCCAGGCCCTCCTGTCTTCCACCGTCCTCTGAAGTTTGCTCAATTTCATGTTCATTGCATCTATGACACTGTCTAACCATCTCATCCTTTGCCGTCCCCGTCTTCTTTGACCTTCAATCTTTCCCAGCATCAGGGTCTTCTCCAGTGAGTGCTCCCTTCTCATTTGGTGGCCAAAGTATTAGGGATTAAGATCCCCTAATTGTCCACTTTCTGGGCTTTTCACTGCTTTGATGAGATTTTGCCCAAACCTGGTTTGATATGTTAAAGAGAGAGAGATTACAATCAAAAGATTTTTACACGCTGTATGGTTGGGAAGGTGCACATTTTTGAAGGCTCCTCCACACTGGCTGTTCTCCTTGTCTCAGCCCCCCACAGCTCCAAGAGCTTTTTCTGCAGCCATCATTTCATCAAAGGCTTTCTTGTTACCTCCCATCAGGTGCTGCTTTAAGCAGAGACCCAAAGGTACACAATGACAGTATTCAAACAGCCATATTCCAACCATACAAATAGGTTTTCATCTGACAGCAGAAATAACCCAACTAAGTCTTGGGGATGGTCTCCTGAAGCACAGTGAGCATCACTATAAAGAAGGCATTACGGATATTCAGTAAAGAGGGGAATACAGACCAAGGCTACATCCCAAGATCTCAAAGTATGAAGCAAAATGATAAATTTTCTTTGTTTGATGAGATGGATGTACTTTTAGGTATACAAGGGTTAGTCAGACCTTTCTTCTGTACTGTTCACACATGCTTCATGTATAAGAGTATGTTTCTCACTTCCATCTCCTTCATCAAACGGGTATAAATTATAGTTAAGTCGTACAGAGCTACCTCAGTGGCTTCTTTTGCTGACCCCTGCAAGAGAGGGTGGAGCAGTAAAGTAACAATTTGAATAATAATTATTTCAGGATTTGGATATGAGTTTTTCTTTGGAGAAAAGAACCTACTCCTATTCTCTCCTTTATCAATTTCCATTCATAATGCAATCGTAAGGATATTTTCCTAGAAGTAAGCCCCACTGAATGGGACTTACTTCCAAGTAGGCCTGCTTAGTACTGTTTCTCAGTGACACAAAATAAGAGTTAAAACATGTTAGAAAGGTCTAAATTGCCCTTCCAACCTCTAATTCAATGTTCCCAAAACCACCTTCATCTCCATTCATTTCCCCATTACAATACCTACAACACAGCATCAGCTTAAAAGAGTTTCATGAATATGCTCAGCCTGACACCCTGATCATAAAAACCCATTCATAAAAGTAAGTCCTGCTGATTTCAGTGAATTCATTTCCATGTCTTCAAAGTAGGATCCACATCAAAACCTTTCCATAAGAGATTAAAAATTTCCCATTCTCCAACAGACACTCTGAATAATAATAAAAGAACAGCCTCATGCAAAGTCAGACAAATGATCAGAGTCTAAGTGGCTCCCAAGCCTATATCCAATAATTAAAACAAATCAAGAGATTCCAAGGCGATGGGGCAAGTAATGGCTGCTGCGATGTCCAGTATAGAACAATTGTACACGCAAGGTATCTTGAGTTACTGCAGTTCAATGCAGAGTTCAATTTTGCTGGAGTATTTTCGTTCATTGAAGAATTCCCATGATGGGATCCATCTGCAAAACATGGCACTGGAATGAAAAAAATCTACATAAATGTTCTAAGAAAGTTCTATATGCAGACACCGCAGTCCTGAAACTACCTCACAGGTTTTGGGTTAAATGTTATCAGTTTTTCTGTTCAATCTCACTCAGCGCCCCTCCTCTCTGCTACTCTCACCCATCATGGCTTTTGTCTACGCAGGTCCCATGATCCCTAGAGTAACCCTTTCAGTGGACAAAATGGGCCCCTTCTCCTCCTTTCAATAGCAGAAAACCTGAGAGAATCCAACCTATTACCTGCAAAATCCATGTCACTCTTCTTCTAGGGAAGACGTTTCTTTGGCCTTTAATACAACCTTAATCCTGGTAAACACAAGTTCTTTCACTTGCAGCAGTAACATTATCTAGTGAGGCTGCTGGCACATTTCACAGTGCAAAGCCATGTATGCAACAACAACAGCAATTGTGCAATCGGTATTACAAAGGGGAATTTTCTATGAGTGAGCTTTCAGAACTACTCTCAGGCCATTAGGAACCCCTGTACATTTTCATGGAGCAATGAGAACAGGCAAGTGCATGAAATCCCCAGCCCCATAGCTAGCAACGTTTTGCTGGGGGGGGGGCAATTTTTTGCTCAGGGGGCCAGCCATTATATGTCTGTATGGAGCTACACGCATTCTTTCCTCCCCACCCCAAACTGTGCTGGTTCAGCTGGGGTCAACCGACTAACTGCAAGCCAGTGTACTTCAGAGCTGCAGAGTGCACAGCTGGAATCCTGTGCCTTCTACCGTGCAATGACTTCCCTGCGAGGCACATGGATTGCCCGGCCTCACCCACACTTTTGCAACATTGCCGTCTTGGGTTCCCCTGCTGTGCCCACTCCAGGCAGCTGCTTAGGAAGGCGCCCTGAGCAGCACCTCTGGAACAACCTACCCGGCCCTCCTCCAGGCGATCCCACCTCCCTTCCCTGAGCTGTTTCCATTAGTGGCTCAGGCTAAGGGGGAGGTCCCTTGCCTGTGCTTCTTCTCCCTCCACTCCAGGCATTGGTGAAGCCGCTTGTCAGTCACACAACACACACACCTCCCCCAGCATGTAGGATCGCGTCTTCATTCTGCAAACATGAGGAGAGTCACCTGCCACTCCCTGGTTGCAGAACTTTGAAGAAAAACTCACTCTTAAATTTGACCAGTAGATGGTCTTGCGAAATCGGGTCTGTGATCCTATGCAGCCCCTGTTTCACCGACAGGAACGTAGCTACTGTGGAGCTCAGGGGGAGGAGAAGCTAAGGCTCCGGTAGGGGGCCCTGGAAGAAACATTAGGGGGCTGGGCCCCACATTACCTACGGGCCTGGAAATCCCTGATACTAAGTATATGTACATGACAAGAAGCTAACAATATTAAGACTCAGACCATGCCACTGAATTCCCTCAAGATAAAGAGGCCAACTGCCAAACTCTCAGGATGTCTGACTTCCTCAAAACCCCTCAGTGCAGAAGCTTCATCTGGCTGATTTACCAGAGGAACCAGTTATTTCTCTATTTACCCTGGAATGCCACTTGAGTAGTTCGGCTTGACAATAACTCTTAATTGCATTTGGGCTAAATTGCCCTTGAGTGGAGAAGGAAGTAATCAACCCCCAAAGAATCTCAGGAGACTTGGCCAATGGGAGAAACAAATCAAAGCAAGCAACAAGCCAGGATTCTAGCAGTCTCTCCAACCCACAAGCTGGAATAGTAATAAAATGGAGCATGAGGCAAAGTTTAAACCACAAGTAAATGAGAGAAGACTGAACGTATGAAGCTGCTTTATCCTGAGTAAGACTTCTGGTCCTGCCAGATCAGTCATTGTGCACTCCCCATGGTTGTGGATTTCAAGGTCTCCTCCATGGGTCATTCCCAGCCCTGAGATTACAGAGATCCATTTACCTAGAGTTGCCAGCATAAAGCCTCCTGCATGAAAAGCACATGCTCTGCCACTAAGCTATCCCCACTCCCACCTCTGGCAAAATGGTATGCGAAAAAGTGTACCCTGCTCTATGAATGCTTGCCACCAAAAATGCAGTACTTCAGGATGCCACAGAACTCTGGTTCTAGGGGGGGTGGAATTACTTTTGCAACAGATTCTTTTGAACAGGAATTTAAACTATGCAACGCACCAAGATTTTTTTTACAGAAAATGCAGTACTTCTAACCAACTCAAATACTTTACAGTCTCTACATTTTGTGTTACCAACAAAAACACAAGAAGTTATAGATTGGCCCATATTTCTTCAGATTTTCTGAAAGGCATATTATTCACCAGAAAACATCCATGGTGTACTGTACTGTACTGCAGGTTGTTGGGAACATTATGTATTTGATGGCAGGGAGCAGCGAAGAAAGATGAGGGGACAAAATCTTCAAATTCCAAAACTAACCGCAATTTAAAAAGAAAAATTCTATGCATTTATTTAGATTGCATGCACCAAATACAGTGTGCTTAATTATTTAAGTTTAAGGAATTGCTTTCTTCTTACAAACACAGCTAGAATGATATCCTGTCTAGAAATCACCTTATTGTTACAGATTATAGTGTGAAGCCATTGGATTTTAGAGCTGGCTACTAAAAACAACAGGTAGCTTAATCTGTGTTCACTTGTTCCCCTGTATTGGTGTATTGCATGATGGGACCTGTTCAGCAGACAGAAAAAATGAACACTTTTCTGTTGGCTTTGTCTTTAGGTACATGGGCTTTGTTCCTTGATCTTAAAGAGTTCTGGGGAACGGGCCCTGGGCCAAGTTCCACCCCCATTTCCAAACTTGTACTGAGACTCACTCTTTTCTCATCTCCTTTCTACACCTGGCATGCATACATGCATGCACACACCTCTTCATGTTTACCATAGAGCAAGTGGTAATTTCTGCTTTGCCTGAGAATTAATGAAAAGGGTAAACAAAAAGCTTTACTGGGACACTTAACAAATAAGCTTTGTGTGTTATGTTACGTGCCATCAAGTTGCTTCTGGCAATCCTACGAATTAGTGACCTCCAAAAGATCAGGTCTTGCAAACGAAAGGCTGTAGCTTCCTTGATTACCAATTCATTTCATTCCACCCACACCCCAAGCATGTCGCTGACTGTCAGACACACCGGATATCCTGCCTATGATGAAGAAGAAAAAAGCCTGGGCCTAATAACCTTGACCCTCTCCTTATTAGATCGGTAAACAGAAGCTTCCAGGATCTCCATCAATAAAACCAATAAAGGCACTGAAAAGAATCAAACCCTGAAGATGTACTTGTGTCTTCCAGCAAAGGGAAGATCAGAGGAAAAGCTGTCCTGCAGCTACCGAAGCCTGAGCGATTAATTGGCTTAAAGTGGAAGATAAAATAAACTTATTTAGGACAAACCCTAGTACAAGAAAGCTCTGACTCTTATTTCTGGTACAGTTTTCTTCCACATCTTCTTTCCCTCCTATCTCCAAAACAGCTTTTCGGTTAGATGCCTTTAGTTTAAAAAATTATTAATCTCTCTACGCATGCGTCCCCAACTAGGCCCATTGTCGTAATCCCCGCGAATTTCCGATCTCTAGCATGGTCTACGGAAAACTCTTGTCGTTAACACCGCCCCCCTTTGCGCATGCGCTTATCACAATTATTTAAGTGTCGCGAGTGAGCAAAATGCGCGTGCGCGTTTCACTCTTATTCATCATCTTTCCCCTCCCCCCCACTCGTGATCCATTTCTTCTTTACGTCTTCCAGTGCACATGCGCTATCTATTTGCCCAAATCCGGGCCCTTGCGTCCCTTCGTAAAGTATGGCGTCAGTCGCTGCCGCCACGCGTTGGAGTGCTCCGCCTCCTTCCTCGTCTGAGGCTGCGCGTGCGCACCGGAGCTTTCCAGTGCGTGGCGTGCTGTACGGAGGAGGTGGCTGGGGGCGGGGTAGCTATATATACAGAGCGGCCGGGGCGGCGGCCTCCCCCTTGTCCCCCGGCCGCTGACGGTGCTGTGTGCGCAGTGTGTGTGCTCCGGCCTTCCCGGACACACCAGCTCCGCCGCACCATTTATTACTAAAAAAAAAAAACCTTTAAAAATCCAAAAAAATCTCAAAACCCGAAAAACAATTATTAAAAAAATCCCTCTCCTTTTTCCTTCCCCACCTGAAACCGGCCGGTTTGGTATAAAAATAACCCGGTGAAGCGAAGCGAAGTCCTGGACCCGGCGCAGCCGAGAGGAGACCCGCCCAAACCAGCAACCACCGCCGCCGCCGCCGCAGCAGCAGCAGGAGAAGCCGGCAGCAGCAGCAGCAGCCCCCTCCCA
>NW_015177078.1:123000-127089 GCF_001447785.1 Gekko japonicus | reverse complement strand
GTGGCCAACTCGGGGGAGCCGGATCGTCGCACGCCGCGCGCTCTCTGTGTGTGGGGTGGGTGGGAGGGCGCTTAAAGGTGCGGGGCCTCGTGGCGGAGAGGAGGTGCCTCCCCCACGCGGTCCAAGCGCCAGGGCTTCGCAGGCCTCGTCAGCCGAAAGGGGGCCCTGCCTCGGCGCCTTCCCTTCCGCCGCGCGGAGGGGGGCGGGCGCCTATTCGCTTCTCGGAACCGGGCTGACCTTTCGGCTCGCGAGGCGCGGCCCTCGGAAGGCCTCGGCCAAGGGCGTGTCGGCGCTCTTCGCTGCCGGCTCCCAGTGTCAGGCACGAGGAGGAAGCCGTCGTCGTGAGGCATCTCGGGCGGAAATTCCAACTTAATTGGTGCCTTAAATGGCGGTGGGGAAATGGGGCGCGAGCGAGGCTCCCGTGCCCTTGGAGAATAAAAGCGAGGACATGGAAGGCGCGCTCAAGTGGGAGTAGTTACTAGACCAGGGTACTTTTTCGTCCTTAGGCCGTTAAAGATGAGGGGTGGGTTGTGATCGACGGTGTCCTTGTTCCCTAAGGTGTAACAACTTTTTAAACCTGTTTTGAAAGGTAGGCTAATAGGACTCTTCTAGTCCCCAAGAGTATTGCTAGTGCCATTTGTTTTATAATAGTCCACAGTTCACACTAGAGAAACAGTATGTGGGGGAAATGCTCCTCTCTACTGACTGAGAGAGTTTGGTGTTTCTGGTCAGTTGCTGTTAGTCCATACTGACTGATAGGCAAGTATGTCTCAATCAAGAAACAGAAACTATAGAGAAAAAGGAACGTCCTTTTGCCCAAGCCCTGCTGCCAGCCCTTTCTTCAGGAAGCCTGCCTGCTATTTTAGCCTATATAGATTTAAAAAGAGAAGTATACGTCTGTTGTGGAGTCAGTTTAACCAGCCCTGGTTGTTTTTACCATTTCATTGGTACATTTTAGTAGATAGATACCTTGATCCTGTAGATTGGCGCAGTGCAGTGTACACAAGACACAGTCTAAACTTGGGTTTAAAACACTGGAAACAAGTTTTTAGGTTTCACAGTGCTCTTCCCCATTTTAATATTCAAGGGAAGGAAAATGGAAGGATGTGGTGCTTTGGTTGTACTCTGTGTACTTAACAGGAATATGCTAATTGAGATACACAGTACCCTGAATAACCATCCAGGATTATGGATTTAGATTTGAACTGTAGCATTTTCTGTGTTAAGCATACTGCTGTTTTCCTTTTATCAAGTCAAGTCATCTTTGCTTCTGTGGATTTGTGTTTTGCTCAGCTGGTGATTAATTCAGATAAACCTCTGGTAAACTCAGCATAGTAAGTGTTTAGGTGGTGGTTAGTAACTAAATTACCATCTTGAAAAGACCAGTCATGAACTAAATATCATGTCTGGATCTTTGTCTTCACTAAGGCTAGCTTTGAAAGTGAAGGAATGTCACTTGTTTCACCTGGCAGCTTTGCAGTTTGGGAGTGTATGGTTAGCCTTCCTACTTAGGTACAAAATGATTACACTGGGAGGTAGATTTCATTTCCTGGTTCAATTAGGTATTGAAAGCAACTATTGAGAATTTCTTCTTATAGTCTGAAGAAACCTTGGTGATCATTGTTTCTGGCTTCATAGTAAAATTTGTAGAACCTCATTTTGAAGAACTCTTTGGCATTGTTCCAAAGAGTGTTTAATGGTATGCCTTTTCATAACTTGCTTCATTAATATTGAGATCTGTGAGTTAAATGTTCCAGTACGAAAAGGATGGAGCCCATATTTATGGCAGCATTACCAGCATGATCACAGGAAGAAACTGTTCTGTTTTCTTCTTACCTGGGCTGTATTCCATTTTACTGTAACCCTACTCAATATGGATTTTGTAGGCACAGAAGGGGCTGGACTGCAACAAAGTTGTGTTGAGGTGCCAACTCTCACAGCTCCCTCTGTGCCTGGAGAGAGTCAGACATAGCTGTTGGCTTTGCTGTGCTGTGAAAAAAGCACAGAACTGAGGCATTAGCCTTAACTGCCTCTCTTCAGCCTAAGATCACAAGGTGCAGAGAGAGCGTCAAGGTGCCATTATGTTTATTTTCTGCTCCCATCAGAGAGACTACCAGAGCCCTAGTTGGGACTGAATAGTGCCATTGTAGTATGTGTACTTAGTTGTCTGCCTCTGTCCCTTAAAAGGACAGAAGCTTTTGACAGGTGACTAAAGTTGGCTTGCATTATTTTTTCAATCTGTACCTTTGTCTGCTGGTGCTGCTAAGGTAGTTTGCTACTCAGACTTCTGGAAAGTAGCTGGTAATGCAAACATTGGTTAACAGCAAAATCACTTCAGTACACAGTTTGTTTCAATAGAGTAGAAGGGTGGAAGAACAGCAATATAGGCAACTTTAAAAATGCCGCCAAAAAGGCAAAAAGAAAGCATTATGATTCCCATGAGCTTTCCAGAGCTGCACTTTGCTTTGGGATGGAGGACTTTAATAGCTGTGGCTTCTTATTAGATTCTTCTCCAGACTTAATAGAGGCAGTGTCTAGGGCTGTCACAGAAGCTGCCACTGACAGGCGCTACCCAGAAGTCACATGGAAAGATGGAGGACCTTCTCCAGTTACTTGGCCTGAACATTATTTCAAATGGCACATGGGAGGTGCCACCTAGCAGAAACTAGTCATATCTTTTGCTGGTTTCCACAATTGCCTCTTTCTGATGTGAATTTCTGGAGTGGAGAGAAGACAAATGCGTGTAAAACACACCAGCAAGTATCTCCTTTCTCAGTCTGTGTGGCTTCCTTTCCTGACAGATGTCTGCTTTCCATTGGTTGAAGGTACTGTAATTTAAGAATTGCTTTGAACCTTCATACAGTTTAGTTAAGAAAGGTTTCTGTAAAAAAATTTGCAGCATATGGAATTAGGGGAAATATCACATGGGACCTAATGGTTGAAGGGGGACCTATGATACCATTTTAGAGTTGTGGAAAACATTGCAGAAGGCCTAGGCAGAGGAACAGAGATTGGGGGTTAAATACTTACTGCGTGTATAGGTTGGCAGTAAATTATAGGTGTGGCTGGAGTTGACATTTGTTTCAAATACTAGGAACAGATAACCTTACTTGTCTTACCAGTTCCATTTTTAATAGAAAACTCATTTGGTTCTACAGAGTTGAACAGAATGTGTCGAAGCATATTGGCTGGGAGTAACAGGAGTAATTTCAAAGTTAGATTTTGTTATAAAGAAGATAATTTAGGAGACCAGCGGTAGGAGCTGATGAACTGTGAAGAGACCAAATTCACGGAAAGCAGTTTCTGCCCCTGTCCTTCAGAAATGGGATAGGATGCAGTACAAGGTGTTACTGCTGAGTAGAAGTCAGTAATCTTCCTCTCTCTTCCCTCTTGTGCAATCCTTCTTGTAAACAGCAAGAGCAGCTACATGATTTCTGCTGATTACCTCCTTGCTGCATTATACTCTGTTAAAAGTGTGTAACCATTGGGAGCAGCTGGGGAGTGCAGGAAACAGAAGGGGAAGAGGTCTGTTGTATCAGCATCTTACCCTCATACTTCATAGGTGCCAATGTCGTAATTTTACGTCTGCTGTATTTGGGGCTTTGTCACAAGTAACTGTATTAGAAACTTCTGTTCTCCAGGTCTATTGCATTTCATAGTACTGGACTCTTACATAACTGTATCAGAAAACAAGTTTTCAAAAACAGGATCGTTCAAAGCCTTTGCTACCTAGGTACATTGGATTTCAGTAGTGCAAAATGCCCACCGTGGCATTTAATCAAGCTGTTTCCTTATAAATGCTTACCCCAGGACAATATACAATTTAAACTTTTTTCTGTGTTTTACTCTGTGGGAGGTTCTCCTTAGGCTCTCAAAGGGCACTGGGCTCCTTCCTCACCAAGAGTTCAGATGTTTCCAGGCCATCCCAAGTCACTGCTTAGTGAACTACCTACTTCCTTCTTTCCCCCGGATCATCCCTTTTTCAGTTGCCAACACTACCCACTCATTGGTAGAGTAACCAGCTGGTGGAGTGCGACTCCAGCATTCTAAGCCTCCAGAGCCTCTTCTTGGCTCCTGCCTCCTCTTTTC
>NW_015177078.1:62553-122950 GCF_001447785.1 Gekko japonicus | reverse complement strand
AGTCGGGGATGAAGGAGTGAACTTGCCCTCTCCCCTTCCTTTGCCTTTGGTAATATGGTTAAGAGTAGGATATGGTATTAGTGGAGTACAGAAATCAGACTTCTAGTGTTCAGGTTATAAAGGCTTAATAAAAGAATCATATACACACTCCAGATTAATTATAGACAGCAGGACTGAGCAAAAGATGGAAAATAACATGGCAGACTTCAGTCCATCTTATCCTTACTATGCTTATCCCTGACTGGTGTAATTAAAGGAACAGGCACAATTCTTAAAGGTACAAGCCCTCAGAAGTTCCATTACCTTGAGTTAGAGGTTTGGATTTCATCCCATTGTGTGCTTACATGTGGTCAAAATGGAATCCGAGGGAGTCCTTCATGCCAGCTGGCATGTCTAGAGATGTGAGCAATGCTGGAGAGTGCTTCCGTTTGGGGACCAGAGAATTTATAACCTATGCTCCTTGTAGTTGGGATGTTTTCAGCCCTGTTTTCAGATTTTTGGTAATCCACACCCTATTGCCTTGTTTATTGGATGCTGTTGCTTATATATTTGACTTGCACTGTGTAATCTTCCTTGAGTTTCAGTGAGAAAGGTGGACTATGAATCACATAAATAAATGTTTGTCCCTTCCTGTTTGAAAGGGAAAGGTGGCCTAGCTATCCTTTGGTATTCTCTCTGGTATGGGTGTGATCTCTCCCTCCTTTGATCTTACACTGGCAGAGCCTGTTGGCATGTCCATTGGCTTGATTGTCCTTAGCTGTCCTTAGTTTGCAGCCTGCTTGTTTGTTCCTAGTGTCTTCTTAGCCCTGGGAGATTGACATTGCTTTCTTACACCAGTCCCCCAAAGCTGGCCAAATACAGTGATCTTTTACAGAAGACTGTGGACTGAAGAGCCATTCTTCACATAGTCCATTACCCAGAATAGTGAAATGCTTACTGAATATCACATTGCCGGAATAGTGGGTGAATTTTGTGTCGTTCAGGAAAACAAGAGAAACTTGAATCATGTATGGGAAGTTAAGAATAGGTTTCTTAACTGAAAGGCTATCAAATGTCATATTTGCTTTGTCCTGAGATTAAAATAATTTAATGTGAACTGTTTTGTCTTTGCAGCTGAACGAGCTTTAGATACAATGAATTTTGATGTCATTAAAGGAAAGCCAGTGCGTATCATGTGGTCCCAGCGTGATCCATCTCTGCGTAAAAGTGGTGTTGGAAACATCTTTATTAAAAACCTGGACAAATCAATTGATAATAAAGCTTTGTATGACACATTTTCTGCTTTTGGAAATATCCTGTCTTGTAAGGTGAGCTGGACAGAATGTAGAACGTTATTAATAGCATCACGGTTAATACAATTGCATTTGCATGGTCTCACAGGAGTCACAATATTCTTTGCAGGTTGTATGTGATGAAAATGGATCCAAAGGCTATGGATTTGTACACTTTGAGACACAAGAAGCTGCAGAAAGAGCTATTGAAAAAATGAACGGAATGTTGCTTAATGATCGCAAAGTGTGAGTACACAAATGTTTCTTCGGAGCCTTTAAAATTCAGAGGTCAAATGTCAACATGGAAATGCTTATTACTAAAATCTATAATCTGAGTTAGTGCAAAAAAAAATCACTTCACATAAACTAAGCGACAGTCCCATTCCAGAGATGTTCAGTCGCCTAGGAGGTTTGGCTTGCATGCTGTTTGCAAGAACATTCAACTATTCATTTGTGTTCCAACAGTTTGCATATGCTCTCAGTTGTATATGCATTCTCAGACTGCTCTCACAGCTTCCAGCCCCCCCCCTTCTGGTCTTTGCTACATTGTTTCCATACATTAAAACTTACATTTCACAGTGAGTGATGTATGGATGTGTGAGGTGTCTTCATCTGTTCTTTATACCTGTTTCACTTGGTGTCTATAAACAGGAAAAACAGACTGTTCAGATAAAGAATAATTCAGGCATGTGTATTTTTGATTTGTCATAGCTGTCTCCGCCCTAAAACCAAAGGAAAAATACCAGCTTTATAAAACAAGATGTCTATCCATAGGGGGATGATTATTTCACAGAGAAGAACTTTTTTCATTTCAGTCAATTTCACTTCATGTTCCTCTGTTGGGAAAACTCAACCAATTAATAAGCTAAATGAATAAACTAAAAATACGTGTTTTGAAAATGAAATTGACTAAGGATGTCAGTGATTAAGAAAGCCTTAGTTAATTCAGTCTTCAGTAGACTGGGCCAACATTCTTAATTGCTTAGTTTGGAGCAGTGCAACACTAGAGTTTAGAGACTTTCTTAACAACAAAATTGTGTGCCTTTAGCATACATAGAACAACAAGAACAGTATCTTGGCTGAAGAGAAAAGGGAGGGAAAGGGAAAAAGAAGAATGCTGTCAATCACAAGAAGAGTACATATAACCTAACTAGGACAGACATTCTGATCAGCAATTACCTGGGTACTATGCTCAGTAATGCTATTCTGGAAAAAGAAAACTCTGCAGTATTGCTTGTGTGTGAGTCTTTGAGGTGATTCAAAGTCTTAGTATTATGCTGTGGCCAGGTGATGCTAAAGATTGGTATTTCAAACAAGGTTCAAATAACATTCACTGTTCTTGTAAAGTTCTCAGGATTCCTAACCATAGCACATTACAGTGTGTGCAGGATACACAATGGCATGCAATGCCTGCCCCATTCCAAATATATTTGTATGTCAAGACAGACAAACAATTTGGATGAAGTTTAATACGCGGGTATTTCCGTAATTGAAGAAATACTGCAGTGAGCTGGAAACCACCTAACTTGCTGAGTGAGCTCACTGGAGCAAAGATGTTTTAAACATTTCAGAATGTTCTGCTTTATGATTACTTGAAAAGACTGAAGGCATATAAGCAGCTGTTCACCTTTTTTTCTAACTAGAGAAAGAGCTATTGAAAAAATGAACGGAATATTGCTTAATGATCGCAAAGTATTTGTTGGACGGTTCAAATCTCGTAAAGAACGTGAAGCAGAACTTGGAGCTCGGGCTAAGGAGTTCACAAATGTTTACATCAAGAATTTTGGAGAAGACATGGATGATGAGAGACTTAAGGAACTCTTTGGCAAGTTTGGTAATATCACTTTTTCCTATTAGAACTGAATTTTTAAATTATGCCTATGGGTTTTATGCAGCCTTTTCGATGAACATTCATTAAATATTCTTGCTTCTGTACCTACATAGTGTAGTTCTCTATTCTTGATGTTTTGGCTCACGCGTAGGAACATACAACACACTAAGTGCTTGTGTGGATGTAATGCTCCCAAACTAGGACTCCCACTTAAAAAGAAAATAGGGCATAACATTTTGGAAATAAAGGAAGCAGTATTTTTTTTTGCTAGTTCTCCCTTGCAGGCACCCCAAAGTCCTCCTGAAGGTCCACCAAAACTCCAGGAGTTGCATGATTTCAGGGGCTACACCAGGAAGAAGGGAAGTGGGATGGCTCTCTGTGAGCACTACTGCAGCTGCAGTACTTTAGGATCCAACCCCTGGAAACTGAATGTATGTAACAAATCTTGTGTGTCTTTTAGGGCCTGCCTTAAGTGTGAAAGTTATGACTGATGAGAGTGGGAAATCCAAAGGCTTTGGTTTTGTTAGTTTTGAAAGACATGAGGATGCTCAAAAAGTAAGTGCATGTACATTGTTGTAATTAATCACTGAGTTTTTGTTTTTGGATTTCTTTATCTTGTATATGAACATGTACAGCAATGCATGCTGAATCTGCCTTTCTGATGTGCCTTTGTATTCACTTGCACTGTTGGTTTACTAATGCAGGTCTTATATTGATGTAATACCCAAGGAATATTTCTTGTATCTTTCAAATGTCACCTTTGTACAGAAGTTCATTCTTTGTATGGGACACCTCTCCTACCTGGAGCATGGAAGCAGAGCTGCTCAGTCTATAGTACACTCTGTTCATATAGTCTGTATTCTTGATTCTTTGCTTTTTCTTAATCTCTTGAATGCTATGCTTCTCTTGTGGAGACTGACAAATGTGTGAAATTAATGACAGCAAACACTTAAATTATCCTTTTTTTTATGAAGGCTGTAGATGAAATGAATGGAAAGGAACTGAATGGAAAACAGATATATGTTGGTCGTGCTCAGAAAAAGGTAGAAAGACAAACAGAGCTCAAGCGTAAATTCGAGCAAATGAAGCAGGACAGGATCACCAGATACCAGGTAGAACTTGAACTGAACAGAATGTTTCCACTGTAGATTGTATTTCCTGCAAGCAGTACATGTTCTGTATTTAATTTTTCAGGGAGTTAATCTTTATGTGAAAAATCTAGATGATGGAATCGATGATGAGCGCCTACGCAAAGAATTTTCTCCATTTGGCACAATCACTAGTGCAAAGGTAACATCTGGATTTTCAACAGCTCTTATGATTTGACAGTAACTTGGTAATTTTCAGCTCAGAATGACTTTGTAGCTCTTCTGAAAACTAGCTGCTTATGTTTTTAAAGAATATCTTAATTTTTGAACGAAGTATATAGAAACAATTCTTTACACACTATCACAGTTGGTGAGTCCTCAGCACTCTGTTCACTCTCTTTGGCCTGCTGCTTGGCTTGCTGCCTGAGCTAAGTCAATGAAAAGGTCAGTTTCATGGAGAAAACCTTTAACTAGTTTTTCCTAACCTTGGATGGAGCTGTCTTGCAGGATTATCCTTGTCTTGTATGGCTTGAGGTGGGGCCACATATCCCAGTTTGATGGGGACCAATTAGTGCCCTTGGAAGGCAGGAACTTCCATCAGAGCAAAGGTGACAGCTGGTGGATGGTTTCCCTCTTCCCATCACACTAAAACTGGCATCATCTCCTGTAGTGCACCTGGGATCTGATTCCCCAGTCCAACATATAAATTTGGGTTGTTTCAGCATCAGAGTGAGCCTCATTCATAACACACACATAACTGTCTTACTACACACTGATTTTTTAAAAGCTTTTGACTGCTTGTTGCTCTAAAACTTTATGGGTTTAACATACCAATCCATGCCTTTTAGATCTTATAGATGAGATCTAAAGGTGCCTTTGGAATAGAATGCACTTCCTTCACCTAAGCAGGGGTCACTCACAGTTTACATAGATTTTATGCTTGAGCTGTACCCCACACTACTAGAAGTCCTCCTGTCCCTTAAGAGTAGCGTTTTAGGTGGACTAAGGGGAAGTGGGCAAGATCTGTTGTGTAAGTGGAGTTGCAGTCACAGTTCTTGGAATCCATTGCTACATTTGGCGCTATAGTTGCCGCACCTAGCTGCCCATGCCATAAAAAAACCTGTTGATTAACCTGCCCACCTGGTGAGCAAAATAGCTGCATGTTGACCCCTGCCATCTGAGTTGTTTCAAGAGGAAGCAGGCTAGCATACTATGGAAAGTTTATAGTCTTACAGTTCAGTCAGTAACATTTTTTTTAAAAAAACATTTACATCTACTTGTTCCCATTTCTGTGCTTGTTCACCTAAGGCTGTGTTTTTATTTTGGCAGGTCATGATGGAAGGGGGCCGAAGTAAAGGATTTGGGTTTGTCTGCTTTTCCTCACCAGAAGAAGCAACCAAAGCGGTTACAGAAATGAATGGTAGAATTGTGGCCACTAAACCACTGTATGTAGCCTTAGCCCAACGTAAGGAAGAACGCCAAGCTCATCTCACCAACCAGTACATGCAGAGAATGGCAAGTGTGAGGGCAGTGCCCAATCCGGTCATCAATCCTTACCAGCCAGCGCCTCCTTCAGGTTATTTCATGGCAGCTATTCCACAGGTATGGTTAAAATTCCTTGGTGTCCTTGATCAGTCTGAAATTGATACATCCAGAATGACTAAATAGTTGTAATGTTTAAAATAGCTTGTATGTGAAATGTATACAGACTTACCTAATGTTTGCAAATGACCAGTGTGATAATGTTATAAAGCAAGCTTTTTTTTTAAGTTTTAAGAAAGGGTTGATGGATAAAAAGTAATATTGATACCCTGTTTTTGCTAGACTCAGAACCGTGCTGCGTACTATCCTACTAGCCAACTTGCTCAACTCAGACCAAGCCCTCGCTGGACTACTCAGGGTGCCAGACCTCATCGTAAGTGGCTTGCTTTGCTTAAGGGCACTGGGATTTGCATAAGTGTCAGCTCGGCTAAGTAGAATTTGTTCCGTTGGTTTGGAAATGGACACTTAACCAGGAGCTATCTTAAATGCAGCTTTCCAGAACATGACAGGTGCCATCCGCCCTGCAGCTCCCAGACCACCATTCAGTACCATGAGGCCAGCTTCATCACAGGTTCCAAGAGTGATGTCAACACAGCGTGTTGGTGAGTTTGGAGTCCAATAGATAGAAAGAGGTAGCAGGACATTTGATGCAGGCTGCTCAAATAGTGCCTACAGATTTGAGCTAAATATATTTCTTAAACTAGAGGGCACAAGGAAGTCTATGGAAATGTGATTCCAACAGAGCCCCCTGTGTAGTCTAAAATTTCTTTTTTCAGCTAACACATCAACCCAAACTATGGGTCCACGTCCAGCCGCAGCAGCAGCTGCAGCTACTCCAGCTGTGCGCACCGTTCCACAGTACAAGTATGCTGCAGGTGTTCGCAATCCTCAGCAACACCTTAATACTCAGCCCCAGGTTGCTATGCAGCAGGTAAATAAAATTACACTAAATTTTATTGGGGGGAGCTTCAAAGCCTTAACTGATCCTGTGCCAGGCTAGCCATGCCTAAACCCATTTAAATCAGTAGGTCTAGGTTTTCCTGGCTTGGATAGGTTCAGGCTGTATGTCTAGTTTTATGGGGGTTTATCATGTGTCTCCTCAGAGCTGCAAAGAACATAAAAACTTGTAATGGCAGGGGTTCTTTTTGTCAATAAACAGGTCTAGGGCCCAGGATAGAAGATAATGCCGTTTAATAGCTGATATGTAATGGTTAGACTAGGACCAGTTTACTAGTTCAGATCTCTGTTCAGAGGTAGCAGCAGCAGCTTACCCAGTGACTTTGGTCCAACCAGACTCTCAGCCTAACCTAGTTCACAGACTTATTAAGATAAAGGAAGGGGACAACCATGTATTTAGACCTCCTTTCAAGAAGCTTATTGGGGGAATTACTAACTATAGTGAAACTGCTTTTTAAAGTATGATCAGTTGACTGCCTTTTAATGTGCAGGCATTCTAGTTTGCCAGGGTTCAGATTAGCAGACCATACCAAGATATTATCTGAGAACTAATTTAATATTGTGAAATGTTTTAAATTGTAGCCTGCTGTCCACGTGCAAGGTCAGGAACCTTTGACTGCTTCAATGTTGGCTGCTGCCCCTCCACAAGAACAGAAGCAAATGCTGGGTAAGTCATTTCTGGATGAGCCTGTGACTCTGGGGATGCCAATCCCACTGATTATGGTGGCATATGTTATTGCTAATGTCTGCAGAAAAAAAAATCTGGATGCTTGAAAATGTAGATGGTGGCTTCTGCAGATACTGTAATGTTAAACTCTGAGGGTACAGAGGACTGAGATTGTGTGAAAGCTAGAAAAATTAGAGAGTGTGGATTTTAGGTAGAAGTGGAAAGCATGGTGGAGGATATATACACTTGGGGTATATGCTTTTATAGTAGTCCAACATTCAGAAAATTTTCAAGATATGCGGTGCATGTTTAACATACAGAGTTGTTTAGAATAGCTTTCCAATTCCAGTAAATGCTAGTTTGAAGAATTACTTTTTAATATGCATCTAGTTAATATGCTGTATTCAGAGACATTTCAAAGGCAAATTCAGTCAAACAAGGTAGACAAACTATTTTTTAAGAGGTGTTGTTAATTCTGTAAACTTGTCAACTGTTTTCTAGGAGAACGGCTGTTCCCTCTTATTCAAGCCATGCACCCCACTCTGGCGGGTAAAATCACTGGTATGCTGTTAGAGATTGACAACTCTGAGCTCCTTCACATGCTTGAGTCTCCTGAATCTCTTCGTTCAAAGGTAGGTGGAAGTTTTGTGTCTATAATTTCATGTTAAGTACCAGTTACAGTTGAACTAGCTTACTTTTACAGAAAAAATGTTTTTGTAACTAGGTTGATGAAGCTGTAGCCGTACTGCAAGCCCACCAAGCTAAAGAAGCTGCTCAGAAAGCTGTTAACAATCCAGCAGGTGTTCCAAGTGTCTAATGTAAGTATCATAGAGAATATGTATTTATTTATTTATTTATTTATTTATTTTCATACTTATACCCCGCCCTCCCCAGTGGGCTCAGGGCGGCTCACAGAGGCAAGAACAACTTGCCATGATAAAACAATATATACAAAACAGTTTAAAACATATACTACATATTAGCTTCAAATGTAGTAGAAAAGGGTAAGTGTCCAGTAGCACCTTTAAGACTAACAAAATTTGTGGTAGGGCTTGAGCCGTTGTGAGTAACTGATCACTTCTTCAGGTGCCAGAAAGACAGCTTTGAAATGTGCATGCACCTGTACCTGTGTTGGGGATGATGTAGCCTCACAATAGAGGGGCTAAGGAGCAATAGCGGCTTGATAGTTGAAGTGCCTATAGTAATGGAGGACAAGTTATCAGCTGGTACTTTCTATCAGTAATTTATGGGGTATCAAAATGAGGAGTTTTCCTACATAGATCTCACAGTGGGTGAAGTTAAAGCATTAACTCCCACTTTTTTTTTAACTGAGTGTACTACTGTAAACACAGCTAAAAATGACTTGTGTGTAAGTGTGGGGGCAGCATCCTCTTGGAAAATAGCAGAATGGTTCTTCCCTTTAGATTTGAGATCACACTGAACTTGTCTTGTTCTTAAAACAAAACTTAGGTTTGTAATTACCACTAGAATTTTTTAAATTATGTTTGTATCATTTATTCATAGCCAAAACTTTGTTCCTGAGTTGCTTACAGTGAAATATATAAAACACAGTCATATGAAGGAACCACTGGAATCTTTTAAGAAATAAACTTACCAGCTGGGTTAGTGGTATCTCCAGGTGTATTTTTTAAAATACCCAAAACAAGTAGTAAATATCCCAGAGAGCAAAATCTCATTTTTAATATCATTAAGGCAAGCTGTGGGTCTAAAAACACACAACAGATCATCAAAAATACTTCAAGAAACAAATGTTTTAATCTGGTGCTGAAGACTTGGTGCCCTGTGGATGGATATGGGCATTTCACACAGTTCAGCACCACATTCTTGTCCTCTGTGGCTATGTATCCCACTTCAGGAAATTTATGTAGATGGAAGAGGACCTTCATTGGTGGGCAGCCTCCCTGGAGCAGATGGTCCTTTGGGTACCTTGGTCCCAAGCCACTTACAGCCTTAAAGGTGATAATTAGCATTTTGAATTGGGGCCCAGAAGCAAATTGGCAGCTAGTGCATCTCTTTCAGGATTGGTGAGATAATTCCCTAATTGAAGTTTCCAAACCATCTACATAGCCTCATCCCCCAAGAGCACATTACAGTAATCAAACGTAGATGTAATCCGAATTGACCTAATCCTGTCTCTCAAGAATGCACCATTCTGAATTAATTGCTTAATTTATGCAAAAAAGTGACACTTTAGCTTGGATCCATGGGAGCTTTTCCACATGTGGAGGGATTTCTGCCCACAGAGTGTAATTTTCTGATCTTTCTCTTTCTGTTGCAGCCTGAAATGCTGTTCCGGGGGGGGGGGGGGGGTGTCCCTCATCCCTCCAGAGCAGTACTTTGAAAGGTATTTTGAGCTGTAGCAGGGTGGAGGGGGTGACAAAGTTATGCTCTACTGGCAGATTTCTGCCTTTAGGAAAGTTCAGGAATGCAACTTCAGCAAAAGCTACAGAAGATAATATAGATGCACTCTTTTTGAAATTCAAAACATATTTCTGTATTAATAGATGGGTTTTTTCCTTACAGATGATCCGGGACTGCGCACTATAACTTCGCTTCACCGAAGAAAAAAATCTAAACATGGAAAAATTATTAAATATTGAGAAAAACATTGCAAAAATATAAAATGAAACAAAAAAAGGAAAGGAAACTTTGAAGCTTATGTACACAACAAGCGCCAGGACTAGCAAAACTGTTAGTCCTCGATTACCTATTGATTTAAAATACAAAAAAAAATAGTAAAAGGAAAAAAAACAAATTAATGTTTTATAAACCCGGGGGAAAAAATTTTCAGCACAGTACAAAAAATTTAAAGCATTCCTTTCTTTAATTTTGTAAGTTACTGTGGAGAAAAAAGCTCAGAATATCACTACTGTTATAGTTGACAGTACAAACTGACAGCTGAACACAGAACCATAATTTGGATTATAAAATTCTTGCTTTAATAAAAATTCCTTAAACACTGACCTCTTTGTATTTTCTTGGTGTGCTTCTAGTAAGGAGGTAAAACTAGACTATTATCTACTGTGTAAATTCAGTTTCAGATGAGATTAACCTACATTTTGCCACCGGTTAATGGCGTATCTTTGGAAGCACTAAAATAATTTGAACATCTCAAATTTTTTGCAACATTTTCTAAACTCACTCATTGTGCTTCAAGTGAATCAACATTAATGGCAGAAACGTAGATCTATTGACTGTTTCCATCCTGCCTCTGTTCTGCCGACATAAGGGAGGAGGGCAATCTTGCTGATTCCCCTTGTTATTTCATCCTCTTGACTTTTTCTCTGACAGTCCGTCCCCCCCCTTCCCCCAGGATGTCAGAAAGGGCTGCCAGGGGAAGAAGTGATCCACTTCTGCCTGTGGGATGGTATTAAGATACAAACTAAAAGCTTTACTTATGTCCTGTTTTTAAGGCGCAGGTTTGTTGGAGTTAATAATACAAAACTTGACTTCATCCTATTTCAAGGCCAGAATTCTTACCAAAAAGTTTGTTTTAAATGTGCTGAGCTTGCAACTCAAAACAGATTTTTTGGGTATTCATAGCAGCCTTCAAGGCTGCATAAAAGGAGCAGAGATATTCAACCAGATGGGTTGGCAGCAATTACTAACCAAACAGTATATGTGGGGTTTGTTGTGTGTAGTAGTTGTCATAGAGCTACTAAACTGATGAAAAGCAGAGTTGGCTGGGAGGACAGCAGTGTTGAGTACATAAGCTGTAGCTCTAAAACCAGCTTTTCTTATAACTGCTTGCAGTCTGTGTTGTTCCTTAGCTCCCGCAAGAGTTGATACCCACATTCTGAAGTTTAGTCTTTTTTTGTATAAAAAGGAACCTGGCCCACTAGCACAAGATTTGCTCTGTTTGCTTTGGGCACATTAAAAACTGACTTCTGTATTTTCTGAACACAGTTCCACATTCCCCTGAACATGTGTCATATAAGTAACTTGGTAGAAGTGGTTTTCAGCGAGTAGCCATGTTGGTCTGCGGTAAAACAGATTTGAGGCCACTCACCTTAGAGAACAAGAGTTTCAGGAAGCTCCCTTCAGAAAACTTACCATAGGCAGCAGGTGTGCCTGCCCTGGCTTCAAGCGCAACCACATTTCTGTATAATTATATGAATTAGCCCTTAGTGCCCAAGCACAAACTATAGCTTTTGTAAGACAAAAAGGCAGGCATTATGTTATCTGCCCCAACATAGTGTAAATTGGATTATAAGTAATAGTATAGCAACTGTGAACAGAACTAATTTCAGGAGGTTTTAGTTTACAGCTGGAGCCACATACATTAGTGCCAGGTTTTCAAAGAGACAAACATTCACCTTGAACCTCTTATCATATATATAATTCCCTTACGTATTTGCCATTTCCAGCTCTCCCATTGGCTGTGCAGTGTGCTCCATCAGCCATTGGCCTATCAACTGCCACACGGGTACATGTGTGCTGGGGGCTGGGTCCGCTCCTCTCCCCCACTGACTGCCAGCCTGGGCACTCTTCTCTCACAGAATAAACTGCCAAATGGCTGTCTCGCCTGACACTTCACCTGCTTGGCTCCTGTGGCACTAGTTTTTCCCTCAGTGGCTGTTGCTAGGCAACCATGCTTGGTTCTGTCAGTAAAAAGGCAGGAGGTGCTTTCCAGGCCTTTGTGGGGAACTCATTGGGGCCAGTCGTGACTAGGGTTGCCAGCTCCAGGTTGGGAAAGTCCTGGATATTCTGTGGTGGAGTCCATGGAAGCTAGAGATTGGGGAGGGGAGAGGCCTCAGCTGAATAGAATACCATAGAGCCCACCCTCCAATGCAGTTATTTTCTCCAGGGGGCAGTTGTGATACCTGATGATTTTCAAGCTCCACCTGGAGGTTGGCTACCCTATGTGTAGCAGTTAGTGCTTCAGAGCAGGGTCTGCCAGACCCAGGTTCTTGCTGTGGAAGTTGAGTGGGTGATTTCAGACCAGTCAGATTTTCAGCCTAACCTACCTCACAGGGTGGTTGTGCAGATCAAGAGGAGAATGATGTGGGCTGCTTTGGTCTCCGCTGCGGAGAAAGACTACTTTTCTTCCTGGGGAACCATTGCTGGCAATTTTCAGGCGAGGGCTGGAGATCACTCAGAATTAAAACTGCTCTCCAGATGGCTGAGATCAGCTCCCCTGGAAAAAACAGCTGCCTTGCAGCTACTCTGCTGAGGTCACTTCTCTCCTGTTTGGGTCACCACTGCGGAGAAAGATTGTAGTTTTCCTACGTAGAGGCTACAGGGAAGGGGGAAAGATGGAAACCTGAAGTCAGAGTGGGCAGATAATGGAACGTTGACGATTGGCTGGGAAGGAAATAAGGTTGCCACCTCTGGGTTTGAACATTTCTGGAGATTTGAGGGATGAAGCCTGGAGAGAGTGGGGATTAAGGAGGGGTGGGACCTCAGGTACAAAGCCATAGACCCCATCCAAAGCCATTTCCTCCTGGGGAACCATTGTTGCCAATCTCCAGGGGAGGGCTGGAGATCGCTCAGAATTACAACTTCATATGGCAGAGATCAGTTCCCCTGGAGAAAATGGTGAGCTCAGTTCCCCTGGAGAAAACGGTGAGCTTTGTGTCATTATACCCTGCTGAGGTCACCACAGCAAATTGACGCTGAGTACCCAAGGCCAGGGCACCTGCCCAGAGCCTCTTTCTAGAGCTCATTGTATTTATTTCCACAATGGGCCTTATTCCTAGTTTCAGATATTTCTAAACCATCTCATGGAACACAGCTCTAAAGCAGCCAGTAGCTAAAGATCAGTGGCAGAGCACTATGCTCACAATTGCAGCCTCCAGAAAACTCTTTTGTTTGGGGCTTGGTTACACATTCCTTTATATTGCCTTTTAATCAATAAATTTCAAGGTTGAGCCCAGTGATCTTCAATGATTCATTTTCTTTCAAGATCCTGTCCTTTCATTATGGAGGCTGCTGGGTGGCTTCTTGTTTTGCCCTCCATATAATGAAGCATTACAGTTAGCTAGGCCTGGTTGGGTTGCTTAGTGCTGCTAATGCTACTGTAGTCCAGTGACACACACTAGACTGATACCTTGGGGTTCTTGGGCCATGGAACAGTATGACCAAAAATCCTACTGTGAGTGCCCCCATATGGTCTGTGTCATCCAGTGTTATCATACAAAGGAAAGCGTCTTTTTCTCAGCCCAGTTCTAAATACATCTTTGCCTAGTTTCCAAATTACAGCTAAACAATGTCAGTTAACTTACATCCTACAGTGGTTGAGTCACTGAAAACCTGCAAGTCATTTCCATAACTAACAACACAGCACAGGAAGGCCTCATCTTCTCAAGAGCTGCCAACCCAGCCCCGCAAATAACTGCTGAACTCTTTAGTATATTAATGTTAATCCTTCACATGTCTTAGCCATTGTGTCCGTGGCTGGATGAAATGTTACATTTCCACAGAAGTACAGAGTGGAAGGAATTTCTTCATTAGTCTTCTGTGCAGTCCCACACGGGGACTGTGCATGAGCAGGCCCACCATTGAATAGGCCTTTACAGCTAAAAGTCTCCAGGGGGCACTGTGCACCAGAATCAGAAGCTTGTTCCTGCCCATGGACCATGTGGTCCTATGCAGCAGCGTCCCCTTACCCTCAGTTCACCTTTTGCCCCTGAAGGAGGTGGTCATGTTTTTGGAGTCTCCAGCTACAGTTGAGAGGATTTTGTCCAGATTCATCAAATCTATGTTGGCTTCTGGGTTCCTTCCATGGCTCAGAAAGCCCTTTTCAAGAAGTGCTCCTGATGTGCAGCGAAGATGACCTAAACTGAGGAAGACGACCTTTCTCTCTTCTGTTTGGGTGAAGGGCATAGTATCCACATGTAAGACCTGCCAACACTTCACCCCTAAAGTTTGGGGGGGGGGATAGGGTGTCAAAATTTAAGGCGTTGTGGGAGAAAGCTCTTAAAGCCTTGGAACCCATGTTCAACCTGTGGCTACCTGTTCTTTGGCAGAACATTTGATGAAAGTGGGTTTCTTAGTAGCTGTTACCTCAGCCAGGAGGGTGAGTGAGCTAGTAGTTCTTCAGATAGATCCCCTGTTTTTGAAGTTCTTTCCTGAAAGGTTAGTCCTACATTCTAGTCTTAGGTTTCTTCCTAAGGTAGTTTCTAGGTTCCATTGATCCCAAGATATCGTTTTGCCTGTATTTTTTCCTGCACCAAGCTCTGAGAATGAGCACTCATTGCATTATTTGGTTGTTAGGAGGACATGGTTATTTTACACCAAGAGAACCCTGGAGTTTCGCAGGGATAGAGCCCTGTTTGTTTTTGTGGCCCTAAGAGAGGTAGGAGAGCGTCATCTCAAACCCTGTCTCAATGGATTGTCAGGAGGACCATTAGGGAGTGTTATGATAGGGCCAGATTGCCATGCCTGTTGAACATTCATGCCCATTCCACTAGGGCAATGGCTTCTTCTGCAGCTTTCCTAGATGGAGTGCCTTGACGGAGATCTGTTGTCGGCAGGCATGTTTGAATGTCACTATGTTTTGGATCTGGAGGCGAGATGTGAGGCTCAAGTGGACAAAGTAGTTCTTCATTCTAGGCGACGTCCTAGATTTCTTACAAGAAGGTATGGACAAGGGTCTGAGAACTAGTACCCTGAGACGTCAAGTCGCGGCTCTCGTCACAGTATTGCCTCTTTTTGACAACCTGGTAATTTCTCAACATCCTCATGTGACACGATTTCTTAGGGGTACCTTACTAAAAAATCCTATAATCCACCACAGGTTTCCTACGTGGAATTTAAATACGGTGCTTAATGCCTTGACTAAAAGTCCATTTGAGCCACTGAAGGAAATATCCTTAAAATACTTAAGGATGAAGGTTCTATTCTTAATAGCCATAACATCAGCTAGAAGAGTTTCCGAATTAGGAGCTTTGTCTATTCGATCTGACCTTTGCGTGTTTCACAAGGACAAGGTAGTTTTAAGGATTGACCCACTCTTCTGTCCAAAAATAAATTCGTCATTTCATAGATCTCAAGAAATTTTTCTACCGACCTTTTCTCCAAATCCGATTCATTCTCAAGAAAGGCTTTGGCACACCTTAGATGTTAGAAGGGCCTTGAAATGCTACATCGCCAAGACGGCATCGTTCCGAAAAACGGAGGCCATGTTTGTGAACATCTCTTCTCCGTACTTGGGAAGAAAAATGTCAAGTTCTGCGCTGAGTAGGACTATCAGATCTTGTATAGCCCAAGCATACACGCATTCCAAACTTAGAGTTCCTGATGGAATTACGGCACACTCTTTAAGAAGCGCAGCCACGAATGTGGCATTTAACAATAGAGCATCGGTTGAGGAAGTCTGCAGGGCTGCTACTTGGTCTTCCATTTCAACTTTCATAAGGCATTATAAAATTAACGTATATGCCTCAGCGGATGCAGCTTTTGGGAGGAGAGTTCTGCAAAATATTCTTCCTCCTGATGACGACCACCCTCCCAAAAATTAGGGACACTGCTCCTGGAGGTCCCACAAGATGGCCTCCACCTCAGAGGGAGAATGACCAGTGGTACTTACCGTGAGGGGTCCTTCTCCTCTGAGGATTGGAGGACATCTTGGCCCTTCCAGGTCATCATCTACAACATTTGTTATTACTCTTACTTACTACTGAGAGAATACCTCTCTGAAATTCTTACATTCCTTCCTGTTATGTTGTTATTCTGTGGTTCCAGTTCTCCCTTAAGTTTTCTGAAAAGTTGATAATTGTTGCTTAAGTTGATTATCTTCTAGTACTGCTTTCGGAGCACCAAAACTGAGCCTGGGTGACTCCCACCACAGGAAACAGGAAGTTGATTTGTTCCTGCCTCCCTGAGTGACAGATGGGAATCACCCACAAGATGTCCTCCAATCCTCAGAGGAGAAGGACCCCTCATGGTAAGTACCACTGGTCATTCACTGTTCAAGTGAGGAGAGCATGTGGCACTGCCTGGTGAGTCGCTTGCTAGAATCCCCATGTGGGACTGCACAGATCATTTATTTATTTATAATTTTGATTTATATACTGCCCATCCCTCAGTACACAGAGATAAAAACAAAGTTGCACTTATCTGGAACTATTGTTCAAGTATCTTCTGTGCAGACACATGTACCCTCCCTGCTGCCCCACTGCATGTTCTGGCTTTGGTGGCACTAGAGGTACTGGTGGCACTAGAGTAAGAAGGCGCTCCTGTGCAGGAGCACATGATCTCTGGGTGGAAACAAGATTCTGACTCTGGCGTGCAGCACCCTCTGGAAGCTTGCAGCTGTAAAGAACTATCCAGCGGCAGACCTGCTCATGCACAGTCCCCATGTGTGCCTGCACAGAAGATACACAATGAACAATAGTTACAGGTAAGTGCAACTTTGTGTTTTTGAGTTCAGGGTTCCAGGGTTGATGACACCTTTATCTGTACAGGTGCAGGTGTTGGCATGCCACTGGGTGGTGCTGTAATCTCAAAAGTGGTTTTCTGAGTGAAGGTTTACTTCAATGAAAATGGCAGTGAGAAATACTGTCTTCAATGTGTTCTGTAAAAGTATCTGCTGTTTTGATACTTCTGCAGCGATCCAATGTCACAGTCCCCACCCCCACCCCATATATGGGATAAGGTATGAAAACTTGACTGTAATTCAAACTAACATCTCTCTTCTATTCTCTTACTCATAAGCAGGAGGAATGTATTGGGGGAGGTGAAGAAGGGAGAGTTGTCTTGTTAAAGGCACAGCAGCCCTGTGAGAAATGGTAGTACCTCTAGACCAAGTGGTGGTTCAGTAAAGCATGCCTGCTTGTTCGTGCATCGGCCCTAATTCGGTATTTCTGTTCTGTCGTGTGTAAAGACGGGATCACATTCTACACCAGGCGTCCTTGGTGCCAGAACCTCTTCCTTTGTTTCCTTCCCCTGCCAAGGTGCAAGAGTACTGTGGTTAGCAAAGGATGACGAAAGCTGCTTTGGTGTCAGTACAACTCTCGCTGCTTCTAAGCCAACTGATCTGGCTTGGCAGAGAGTTCAAATGAAAAGTGGCTGTTCCAAGAGCAGCACTTGGATTGGCTGGGATCCATGCATGGCTTGCAAGACATGGTTTTTGGGAAAGAACCAAAAGGGGAAGGAAAATAGCTACTAGCAGATGTGAAAGATTTTCCGCAGTGCCTCAAATAGTTAGGCTCTATAGCAATTCCGATGCTATCTTTGAGGCCGAGTCGTATGCACCTTGCAGAACACTCTGCCATGTGCAGGAGGGCACCTTTGGATGAAAACTCAGAGGTTCTTTTTATGCATCCAGTATATAAATGATTGGTGGGGGTAGAGTGAAAGAATGTTTCTCTAAGGTTTTCCACAGTATAGTAATCTTGTGGTTTTGAAACAGGCACATATAGGCCTTCTTGTAGAGGGGCAAGCAGCTTCTTGAAAGCATGAGGGAGTGATGGCGAGAAGGGTTAAAAGGACGGGACTTTTCCGGGGGTGGGTGTGAAGGCAAAAAGAACAATTTGGAAGGTAATGGAATGTGTCAGCAGTCTAGCAAATGACAGGTTTGCATTTTGGTGAAGGGAAAAACCTTTTAAAGATACTCTGCTTGGGTGGTCATTCAAAATAGGAGGTGGGGTGACTTGTGAAAAAACAAATCACAAGGAAGGGAAACCAGTTGCCCTCCCTTAAGGGGAGATCCCTGTGCTGAAACAGCATTCTTTCCATGCATCGCTTGTTGGTCTGCAGGACTAAACTGGACACACATCCAAATCTGTGCGCAGTTGCACAATTGAATGATTCTGCAAAATCCCATCTTGCATGCTGTGCCTCATCAGTGTTCTGACTAATACAACGCACATCTTGCCGTAGTCCAAAGATGAGCAGGAACATCCACTGGGATTCCATTAATGCATTTTATTAAAACCAAGGCGGTGCAGATGGAGTTGCATCTGCAGTGGTATGAGTGTTATGGAGTCAATCTGATTAACTCTGTGGTAGATTACCATACTCAGGGGTCATTTAGTAGAAAAAGAGCTAGGGGAACTCATTAGCATAACTCATTAGCATATGCCACACCCCCTGACATCAGGGGCCCGGCGGTGGACCTGCAAGGCCAGCGGGAGTGCGAGGAAGCCCCGCCAAGGCCCTCCCTGGCTCCAAGCAGGCAGGGGTGGGGAGAGGCGGGGAGGAAGCAACTTACCCTCCCTCTTCTCCTGCCTCCTCCTGGCTGAATGAGGGCTGGAAGCGGGGTGGCCGGAAGCAGGGGGCGGGGCTTCGTCATGTGCCCCGCCCCCCTGCACCTCACCCGGGGGAACTGCGTTCCCCCTGAAATGACCTCTGACCATACTGCATTCCCACTCAGTAGTAAAGGATCCTATACAAGGGTAAACTGAACACAGAGAACATGTTCAATTTTCAGAAGCCAGTTCTACCCTGGATACTGTGAGTGGTCTTTCCTTTCCAACTGCAAAGGGTCCTCCAAGAGGGTGGAATTGGGCTGTGAGAGGCCCCTGAGGCTATGTGTCTTCTGAGTCCAATCTTACTTTTCTTTTTCCCTTTCACGTTTGAAGAAATGAAGGAAGAGGGGGAAACTGACCAGTTCTGGGGTAAGAAGGGGGAGAGGACATATGCGTTCACTTTTGCACTTGCTTCTCTGCTGCTAAGATTCACAGGTAGCATGCACACATTCTCTCACTAATAGGGGGGTAGAGAGAAGAGAGTGGAGATTTAAAAAAAATTACCACCTCTGGGGCTTTACGTATAGGAGGGGTGTTTATCTATCCATATCATTGTCCTCTGCTCTGGTATGCAGCACAGAGGAGGTGACAGACCTGTGAGGGGGAGTTGTGACAAACTGGAACATAACATACCATCTTTCTATCCAAATGCAAACAACGGAAGGAGACACTATTGCCAGAGATGCAGAGTGAAAACACTGCTACACCTGAGGGTACCACACGCACTATGGGTGAAAGGCTGTGCCACACGCTTTCCAGCAGAATATTAAGCATCTTGTACTACACCATGGGCCTTGGCTGGAACTGGCTGGTCACTGTGTGAGACAGGATGCTGGACTCGATGGACCATGGGTCTGATTCTGGCCCTGTTGGGGGGAACGACAGTCTCATCACCTACTGCCTGGCCCAGTGTGCCACTGTAGTAAGAGCAGGGATACCCAACACGGTGCCCAGATCTGAGGAAGTGAGCAGTGACTCACAAAAACTCATACCCGGGCCTGCCACGAATTTTGTTAGTCTTTAAGGTGCTCCTGGACTCTTGCTCTTTTCAGGCGGAATGAAACCAGCAAGGCACCCAGGTGTCCCAAACAGAGTAAAGAGCCGTACTTCCACCTGGTGCTAAATGTTTTGTAGGATGTCTGAGTGGGAATAGTCAAAGGTTTTCCCTTCTGCAAAGGCCTGGCAAGTCATGTACAAGTTGGGACAGGTCTCCTAGTACAGCCCCGAGAACCGCAGCATCGGTTTTTCCAAAACCACCTTGTAGCTCTTCTCCTCTCTTTTGTCCTCCAGACTTCCTCTTTAAAAAAAAAAAAGGGCAGAATAAGGTCCAGAGGATACAAAATACAGATGGAAGATCAGACGACTGAATGTTGCTTTGTGGGAGGTTTTAAATCCCCACAGGAAGAAAGCTAACTCATCAGGGTGAATGCTGAAGTAGAATCCTGACATGCTAGATCTCCATATACAGGGGACTCTTTCAGATGGAAACTGCATTCCATCACGACAGTCTCCACCTGCCATTTGTGACCCAGAAACAAACTACCTGCCTCTGTGATATACAGTCCATGAGCATGGCATGGTTGAATGCTTCCCAATTAATAACAAGGGTTTCTTTACAAACTGGACTAGTGTGACAAGAAGAAAGGATCTGCCCCCCCCCCTTTCCTGTGTGCAGGGAGCTCTTTTGAACGGGGGAGTGTTCAAACATCTTCAGCAGTAAAGTGCAAGAAAAAGATTCACACCTGGATCGTCTGCATTTGTACGCTAGGATTTGGCAGCAGTGAGAGCCATTCCTCCTTGATTCTCTACCTTAAGGAATCTCAAAGTGGCTTACAATCACCTTTCCTTCCTCTCCCCACAGCAGTCACCTTGTGAGGAGGGTGGGGCCCAGAGAATTCTGAAAGAACAATGACTGGCCCAAAGTCACCCAGCAGGCTTCATGTGGGGGAGTGGGGAATCAAACCGGGCTCTCCAGGTTAGAGTCTGCTGTTCTTAACAACTACACTGTGGTGGCTCTCCCATCCTGGATACAGCTATCTCACTTAAGGATGGGCACGAACTAGGAAAATGGAGGTTCTTCTCGGTTCGCTGGGCCCCATGAACTACAAACCTTCATGAACTTTCCTGTTTACTGAACTGGTTCATTTCGTGAGGTTCGTGATGTGGTAGAATGACTCCCATGTAGGTTAGAGATGCCAAACTTGCAGCAAATCTCCAGCTGACTCTCCTCTTCCTGCCCTTCAAATTTGGTGAGGACTGACTGGATTTGGGTGCCCTCAGGAAAGTTCTCTCATGGGAAATCACAGCCACGGGTTAAGGAGTACGTCAAAGGGCCCCTTTGCTTGGCAGTGCCAGTATCCCCGTGGGAATGACCTCCTGGAGGGTGGCTTGCCTGGAGGTTCCACTCCCACCCACAGCACCCTCAATGTGAGGGTTTTTTGCTTGGAGGAAACTCTCCCCCCCCCCCCAAGACAAAGCAGGCCTCTTCTTCCTCCTGCTGGATGACACTCTTTGCTCTGGAGGCAACAGACTTGGGTGCACCCTTTGCAGGTGCCTGCAGAAGGTGGAGTATCGGTCCAAGGCCTCCGCATCTAGATGTTGCACACCCAGCACTCTGCCACACAGGGGTCATTGGGGAGGGTGCAGAAATGTTCCCAAACCATGGATTGGAATCGGGGATGTGGTTCCTCCTCAGCCAAGGAGCCCAGTAGCTGAGCCCCTCTGCTTGGCTTGACCAGAAGGAAAGGTGTCCCAGAGCCCTAAGTAAGTACCAAACACCCCCAACCCCACTGTTCACACTGAGGAATGACTCCCAGTTCCCTTCCCTCTCTGCCTAACTGCCTGCTGCCAAATACAAGGAGCTGTGTGTGAGCTGAGGGTATATATATCCATTCTGCTCCTGTAGAGTAGAATGGGAGCTCTCTTATTTGCAGCCAGCGCTGCCTGTCGAGCTGTGGAGGGCCACTATTGGTGTTTCCAGGGCTGCAAAAGGGCTCCAGATGTCCATCTCCCCGTTGCTTTGACAATTAATTAATCAGCGCCAGTGTGTCTGGCTCATGAACAGCCAACATAAACTGCATGAACCTCCGTAAAAAACCTGGGGGTTCATTGGAGGTTCATTGTGGGGATGATTGCACGACCTTCAGCTCACAAACCATGAAACGGAAGATTTGAAATGAAAAGTGACGCCACCAGATTTTTTGGAAATGGATTCAACAAACATTCTACCACTTCTTACTACATTGCCAGCTCTTCCAGGTGGGTCTCTCAGATCTTGGGCACCTTTATCACCCTGCAAAGATATTTTGATTTCCCATTAATTTTCTTTTTAACGGGAAAAATGTTGTAATAGACTGGTCTGTTTAATTTTTGAACAAGTAAGTATATCCATGGGCCAAGCAAGGAATGGTGTTAGCGTTGCCAACCTCCAGGCAGGGGCTGGAGATCCACTATTACAGCTGATTTCCAGGTGACAGAGATCAATTCCCCTGGAGATAAAGGAAGGTTTGGGAGGCGGACTCTATTGGCATTACACCCCAATGGAAGTCCCTCGCCTCTTCAAACCCCGCTCTCAGGCTCCACCTCCCCCCCCCCAAAATCTACAGGTATTTCCCAACCTGGAGCTGATAACCCTAGATGGTGTATGTCTCTGTGTGTGTGTTGTGTGTGGGGGGGAGTAATAGGTAATTTTCATTTCAGGTTGTCAGGTCTAGGTTAGGAAAGGATTTTGGGGGTGGAACCTGAGGAGGGTGGAGTTTGGGGAGGGGAGGGAGTTCACTGGGGTACAGCGCCACAGAGTCCACCTTCCAAAGCAGCCATTTTATCCTAGTTTAATTTTGTGGGTATAAGCGTTCATGTGCAGGCACACAAAAGCTTATACCCAGAATCAAACCGGTTGGTCTTAAAGGCGCCACTGGACTCAAATTTTGTTTAGTAGGTATTATAGGCATAGGAGGATCCCTGCCAAGGATGGGGCAAAAAATGGCATTTCTATTTGGCTGTCTGGATTGCGGGGCTACTAAGTGAGAAACGCCACATTTCACCCCTGAAGAGTAAAGACATTGCTTACTATGCCATTCAGCGCTAAGTACATTAAAAGGAAAATAAATGCCTGAGACTATCTATGAAATGTAAGTACTTTGGTTCAGAGAGTAGGAAGAAGTAGCCGACGTTTTGGTTTCTGTAATGTATCCATCTCAGACCGCGTGCGTGGCCATTTCACCACGCAGTCAGGCGAAGCGACAGAGCTTCGCTCTCAAGAACAATGGGCCAAGCAGATCCTAGCCTATGGAACTCTCAGCCACTGTAAATAGCCAATCACATGTGTGTGGGTGTGTTTGGGGGTGCGGGGTTATGCACATATAAACCAGACTGCGAGCTGGCGACTCTCGTCCTGAGCTGAAATAAAGTATGAGAGCTGAAATCACTAGTAAGTCTCAGTACTTTTCACTGGCGACAAGGATGGGATTCTAACTCCCAGGAACAACGACCCGGACAAAGATTCGAGCACCGCATCGAGCCCCAACGCCGAGACCACCGCAAGCCGCTCTGCTTTGCACCCTGGTTCTCCGGTAGCCGCTCCTCGCTCCGTACCTCGCCTGCTGACCCCAAGAGCAGCAGCGCTTCCTGCCTCACTCCAGCCGCTGCCACCGCTGTTTCCGAGCTACCCTCATCATGTGGAAGCAGTGCGATGGCTACCTCCCAGGAAAGTATCGCCGCTTTCGACATCTCCCGCCCCGCACAGTGGGAGATCTGGCTCGAGATCCTGGAGAACTATTTCGACTGCCACGACATCATAGACCCGGGTAAGAAAAAAGCCCATCTCCTCCGGTCCTGTGGCATCTTGCTGCTTAAGGACCTCATTGCGCCTAAGCAGACCAAGGACGAGTCCTATGTGGTGCTGGTGAAAGCGCTGACCGACCACCTTTCACCAAAGCCCACAAAGTTTGCAGAGCGCATGGACTTTTTTGTGCGGGTCCAGGGGCCGGACTAGCCAGCCTCCGAGTTCTTGGCCAGGCTCCAGCGGGCGGCCACCAGGTGTTCATTTCCTCACCTGACGGACGCCTTGCTAAACCAGTTCCTTTTGGGTCTCCGGGAGCCCAAACACCGGAGGAAACTAGTTAGCCAGGATGACCTGGACCTAGACAAGGCGCTCAGGAAAGCCCCAGCCTACGAGAAGGCGCACCAAGACCGCCGCATGCGGGCGGTCCATTGCACACAAGCAACGCTCAGGTCGGACGACTCCGAGAATGAGGAAGTGCTCCAGGTCTGCCGCCGTTCATCCCAGCAGCATCACCCCGGGGGAGCACCATCGTCCAAAGCTCCCTCTGCCTCGTCCCAATGCGCCAGCTGTGGGGAAGCGCACAAACGCTGGGATTGCTGCTTCAGGGATGCCATCTGCCGCTCCTGCAACAGGCCAGGCCATCTGGCCAGGGTTTGCCGCTCCCGACAGCCTCAGAAAACTTCGGCCCACCAGACAGCAGCAGATCTACCCACCCACCTTCATACCCTCTCTGCCCACCACCAGCTGCACCAGGTATGTAACTTGCCCCCCATGGCCCGAATAAGATGCATATGACGGTGTGCTTATAGAGGGGTCCCCCTGCAGCATGGAAATAGACACTGGCTCGAACTATTCCATAATTTCAGACGAAATGGCAGCGCAAGCCCGGTCTACGCCCGGAACTATGCGCAAGGCCCGCCATGAATTCCGGCCCGGGTGGTGAGAGTCCAGGGACCCAGGTCCTACGATGTTTCCAGCGAAGATGGTCTGATACTTCACCGGCACATTGATCAGCTGCGGCAACAGGTACTGCCACGCAACCCCAAGGACTTCGAGGACCCAGACACCCCGGAGACTCCCACTCCGCCTCAGCTACCGGAGGACCTGGCCCGGCGAAATGAGGTTCCCGTCGAAGCTCCAGCAGACCGCACAACCGGGCTCCGAGAAACAGCGCTACCAGCACCCCAACCACCAACTCCGCCCATCTCGCAGCCGAGCGCCCCGGTGGCATCTTCCGCCCCAGTTCCCGCACCTCGCCGCTCTACGAGAACCCGTAAAGCCCCCTCCTATCTGCAGGACTTTGTGTGTGGGTGTCTTTTGGACCAAGGGGGGTGTAATGTATCCATCTCAGACTGCATGCGTGGCTATTTCACCACACGGTCAGGCGAAGCGACAGAGCTTCGCTCTCAAGAACAATGGGACAAGCGGATCCTAGCCGGCACCTATCGGCCACTGTAAATAGCCAATCACTTGTGTGTGGGTGTGTTTGGGGGTGCGGGGTTATGCACATATAAACCAGTCTGCGAGCTGGCGACTCTCATCTTGTTCTGAGCTGAAATAAAGTATGAGAGCTGAAATCACTAGTAAGTCTCAGTACTTTTCAGTTTCCAACATTCCTAAACCGCGCATGCCAGCAAGAAACCACAACGACCCGAGCCTTGTTCCTCCTAGAAGCAGCCGGTTTCTGGCCTTATCTCCAAGGCACTGGTCGGCTACTTGATGAGTGATGGAAAAGACGCTGGCTGGGCAGACCCCTTTCCCACTCCCCACACTTAGGTTCAGAGAGTAGGTTAAGATGCTGAACTGCAGGCTGTGGAAGGTCAGTAGTTCAGCAGTTCAAGACCCGAGTTGCCGCACGACGGAGTGAGCTCCCGTCTCTGGTTCCAGCTCCTGCCAACCTAGCAGTTCGAAAGCAAGGAATTGCAAGTAGATAAATAGGCACCACTTCGGTGGGAAGGTAACAGCGTTCTGTGCGCCTTGGTGTTTAGTCACGCCGGCCACATGACCACGGAAACGTCTTCGGACAGCGCTGGCTCTTCAGCTTTGAAACAGAGATGAGCACCGCAACCCTAGAGTCGGACTCGACTGGCTTTTGAGCAAGGGAACCTTTACCTTTTGGAGCTGTGGTTAAGACGCTGAACTGCAGGCTGTGGAAGGTCAGTAGTTCAGCAGTTCGACCCCTCATGATGGAGTGAGCTCCCATCTCTAGTTCCAGCTCCTGCCAACCTAGCAGTTTGTAAGCAAGAAATTGCAAGTAGATAAATAGGTACCTCTTCGGTGGGAAGGTAACAGTGTTCCCTGCGCCTTGGTGTTTAGTCATGCCGGCCACATGACCACGGAAACGTCTTCGGACAGCGCTGGTTCTTGGCTTTGAAACGGAGATGAGCACCGCAACCCTAGAGTCGGACTCGACTGGCTTTTGAGCAAGGGAACCTTTACCTTTTGGAGCTGTGGTTAAGACGCTGAACTGCAGGCTGTGGAAGGTCAGTAGTTCAGCAGTTCGACCCCTCATGATGGAGTGAGCTCCCATCTCTGGTTCCAGCTCCTGCCAACCTAGCAGTTCGAAAGCAAGGAATTGCAAGTAGATAAATAGGCACCACTTCGGTGGGAAGGTAACAGCGTTCTGTGCGCCTTGGTGTTTAGTCACGCCGGCCACATGACCACGGAAACGTCTTCGGACAGCGCTGGCTCTTCAGCTTTGAAACAGAGATGAGCACCGCAACCCTAGAGTCGGACTCGACTGGCTTTTGAGCAAGGGAACCTTTACCTTTTGGAGCTGTGGTTAAGACGCTGAACTGCAGGCTGTGGAAGGTCAGTAGTTCAGCAGTTCGACCCCTCATGATGGAGTGAGCTCCCATCTCTAGTTCCAGCTCCTGCCAACCTAGCAGTTTGAAAGCAAGAAATTGCAAGTAGATAAATAGGTACCTCTTCGGTGGGAAGGTAACAGTGTTCCCTGCGCCTTGGTGTTTAGTCATGCCGGCCACATGACCACGGAAACGTCTTCGGACAGCGCTGGTTCTTGGCTTTGAAACGGAGATGAGCACCGCAACCGTAGAGTCGGATTCGACTGGCTTTCGAGCAAGGGAACCTTTACCTTTCTTTTACACCAGTAGTACGGTTTGTGTTAGGGAACAGGCGGGTCTACTCAGAAGTCAGCCACACTGAGTAGCCCCTCACGCTTTCTCCCAGGTGAACGTGCACGGGATCGTGGCCTTCGGACTGTTGCTGCGAAGAATTTCTTCGGCTCCCTCAAGAGGCAAGATCTGCTCCTTTCCATCCAAGAGACTTCCAGGCGATGTCCATCTACCGCCACGCCTCAGAGGGAGGGGGCAGAGCCGCGTCCTGTCCCTTCTTCCATCACGTGGGGAAAACAAATCCTCCCCCGGTCGCCCTGCCCCATTTGCACAAGCCGAGCGGCTGGGCAAGCTGAAATCAGGAAGCGGCGGCGGCGGCGGCGGCGGCGGCTTTCTTGTCTCCCGGCACAATGAAGATGCATTTCAGTATCCCCTTCTCAGAGAACGTGCTGGAGAAGTTTGGAGGCCGCTATGTGGTGAAGTAGCGTCCTGAGAGCATAGGGGTGCTTGGAGGGTGCTCTCAGCCGTGGCTGTGGGACTAAGCAGGCGATGTGGGGCGGGGGGATAAACAAGCAGAGCGAGATCTGCAAGGCAAGGGGTGGCTTGGCGCAGGTTTTAAAGGGGCATGTGTGTGATACAGCCACTTTGGCTTCCCCATTTTGTTAACAGCGTGCTAAAACTGTAATGGGGTGGTTTAAATATGCCCTTAATCCACATTAAGAAGTGAATTGCTTTATCCTTCAGAGTGATGGAGGGAGGGACAGAAGGTGGTGTGAGGGAAGAATGGGGAGATGTGCAGCTGATGTAGCCCCAAAACTGCCACAGGTGAAGTCAGGCGCTTGCACTTGCTTGTAAGGGGGCAATCTAGGGTTGCCAGCCTCCAGGTGAGGCCTGGGGATCTCCCGCTTTTACAGCTGATCCCCAGCCGACAGAGATTAGCTCCCCTGGAGAAAATGTATGCTTTGAAGGGTGGACTCTATGGCATTGTATTATGTTGAGGCCTCTCTCCTCCCCAAACCACGCCCTCTCCTGGATCCACCCCCGAAGTCTCCAGGTATTTTCCAACCCAGACTTGGCAACCCTAGGGCAATCAGTGTGGGTGGGGAGCACTGAGCTTGCTTTGAGAGGTGTTGTTTGACAAAAGGGTTTTAAAGGGTGGACTTTTTTCTGTGGCTTGTTGTTGGCCCTCCAGAGTAACTGGTTGGCCACTGTCTGAGACAGGATGCTGGACTAGATGGACCCCTGGTCTGCTCCAGCTGGGCTCTTATGACTTCTGTGAGGGAAAATTGGGGAATCTGAGGGAAGGATGAGCGGCTGTGGAACTGTGTACTGGTCCCCAGCTTGGGTTTGTTTTCTATGAGAAAGGGAAGGGGGATCACATTCATAAAGCTTACAGGAGTCAGTGTCTGGATTATAGCAAATGAGGAGCATTATTTGTGTTTAAGTGTCAGAAAGGAGGTGAGTCTTGGGCTGGGATGTGGAAGAAAGGAACCTCAGGCTGTTGTCTGGCTAGAGGGACGAAAATGTGTGTGTCCACCAAAAAGCAGATGGGGGAATTAACGTAGATGCTATTGAGCTGCACATCTAGGAACCCTCTCGTGTGGCCTGGGAAGAGCTAGGCTGTTTTGTAGAAGAAAGGGTGAGTTGTTTTTTTAAGTGGTGCGTTACAATTTCTGAAATAATGGACATGTGTTCTAAACCTGTGCAGATCAGCAATAATAGGTAGTCCTTTACAATAAGGGATGTTTGCTGTTCTCAGATCATATAGAGGGAACTGAGAGGGAAGGATAAATGTGAGAATGTACACTTGTGTGACAGGGACTGAGAAGGGGCAATTCTGCAGCAAATGTGTGTGATGTTACGAATTTTTGACAGACAGGAGGATCCCCCTGTGTTAGGATTTGCCAGATCTGTAGGAGAAGAGTTAAGAGTCTGTACTAGGGAAGGAATGAGTATAGGTAGCAGAAACTCATAAGCTCCTAAAACACTCATAAGAGTAATTTGAAGACCTGTGTATTTTCAGCTGTACTCTGTGTATTTGGAAGGCTTTCTCTTCTGCAAAGTGCGTTACAGTCAGTTGCACCAGTGGGATGAATGGGTAAGACATTCCAGTTCATTACCTTTTTTCTCCTTCCACTTACTGTCTTTCTTGCCCCTTTTCAGTTTCTGTCACAGAACCTTTGGGAGGATATATATTTTATGTGGAAAGAATACATTCTGTAATACTCATTGGTTAGGTGTGGGATCCCCTAAATATTCTGGCTACCAGTACAGATGCACCTTCCCAATTTAAGTTAGATGAAAGACTGTCAATCTTCATGTATTTAGAACAGTAGACTTTCATTCAAGTGTGCCGTCAAGTTGCAAGCGACATATAGTGACACCCCCCCCCCCATGAAGTTCTCAAGGCAAGAGATTAGCGGAGGTGGTTTGCCATTGCCTTCCCAGGTCCACATCCCTACTCTACCATGGAAGCTTTACATGATCTCAGCCTGATCTACCTCACAGAGTTGTTGTGAGGATAAAATGGAGGAGAGGAGAACAACATAAAGTGCTTTGGCAGGATATAAATGAAGTCAACAAATGTGTGAACATAAGAGAAGCCATATTGGATCAGGTCAGTGGCCCATCCAGTCCAACATTCTGTGTCACACAGTGGCAAAAAAAAAGGTGCCATCAGGAGGTCCACCAATGGGGCAGAACTCTAGAAGCTCTGTTGCCCCCCAAGCACCAAAAATCACTGCCCCAAACAGAGTGTTCCATCTATACCTTGTGGCTAATAGCCATACTTATGCATTATTGCGTATCTGTGCTTCATCCTTAAATTTTTCAATAATTCCATCTATTCTGCACAGGTAAGTAGAGAGAGGAAGGAATTTCTGTCTGAGAATTCTCAGGATCTTCTCTAAACTGCAGTTCCTGGGGTTTTGTGTGTGTGTGTGTGTGTGTAAAATGGTATAAATCCATATAGATTTGTAACTAGATTTTCCCTCAGTCTTTACATGGCTCAGAGGCTTTCTGGTTTCCAAGTTGAAGGTCCTAGTTTCTGGTTTCCAAGTTGAAGGTCCTAGTTTCAATCCCTAGTTTCAGTCCCTGCCATCTCCAATGTTGTTGTCTTTTAAAGATCAGATGGTACGTGATGTGAAAGACTTCTCTGCCTGAGACCCTGGAGGGCTACTGCTTGTCATAGTAGACAGTACTGACCTTGATGGACCAAGAGTCTATGGTTCAATATTATGGCACTATGTGTATTTCTGCTTGCTGACAAAGTTTATTTTTAGAAGGCTGGACCCCTACAATAGTTTATGAGATTGATATGCTGATACTCATATACATTTTCACATTTTCCTTTTTAATAACTTAGGAGAAAAGCAGAATATAAATGTCTAAATAAATACACCTATTTTCGGTGTGCTTCTTCAAATATATCAAAATATAACGGGAAAATTTCCAGTATAAGCTAGTTAAGACAAAACAAATTGGAAACACTGTTACCATCTATGTTAAATATAGCCAATGTAATATCCTTATTAAAAACCTTTATCTTGATGATTTCAAGTTACATTCAGTCCTACTCAAGCACGTAGTAAGAGGGCTAGAGAGATTGGGTTCCATATAAGAACAGAAAGCTTTGAAAAAGTTCCATACAAAGCGGCTTTCAGTCTGGAGGGGTGCATGGAAAGCTTCAAAGAACTTCAGTCACAGTTATTTATGAACTGGTGACATCTTTATACAGACGTGATAACATAGCTGGGAATTACAGGGAGTGAGCTCCACTTACTGAAAGGTGCTGTTTACACTAGGAAGGAAATGTGTGGAGTGGCCCCTTTAAACGATTTGTGACATTCCTTGGAGCTGTGTATTGTGTTTTTAAAAACTTTATAACTTATAAACTTTGTACAATTATGTTACATCAATACAAGATGATATTATATGAAACATATAACATGATAAGATTGATATAATAACTAAATACTATAAAAAACTACAAAACACTACAAACTTCAAAATGAGCATCAATGAAAAGATTATAGGATATAAAAGTATAATATTGCCTATACAATTTTAGCCATATCAAAGTACAGTAATTATATCAATATACCTCTTAGGAATAGAGTTTACAGGAACTGAGTTATCATTAAATGCTGCCTCTATGAATGGTAACCATTTGGCATAAAACAGAGATTGAGCTTTATAAGTGTTATATGGGGGTGATAAAATCGCTAATTTTTCCATTGCATAAATTTCCCAAATTTGCATAAACCATTGGTGTAAAGTCAGTGTATTAGTACTCTTCCAATTTCTGGCAATTACAGTCTTAGCTGCCAGTAACATTAAGGAAATGAGCTCTTTGTGTGTTTGGGGGATTTCCAAGTCATCCCATAAATCTAGAAGCACCAAAGTAGGTGACAAGGGTAAAGTTATGTTAGTTATTTTCTTTATCGTTTGCAGAATTAAAGACCAAAAATTCCTGATGGTCTTGCACGTCCACCGAGCTGTGTATTGTGAATGAAAAACATATAAGACTGTTACCACCGCTGTTCATTATTGTAAATTGTGTAAATGATTATGAGTGCTGTTTGGAAGACAGTATACATGTAATATTGTTATAGTGGTTCCAGTTGTCCTCTTACCACGGACTTGAGTAGGATTGAATATAACTTGAAATCATTAAAATAAAGGTTTTAATAAGGATATTACATTGGTTATATTTATTGTTGATGGTAATAGTGTTTCCAGTTGGTTCATCTTATCTACAAATATATCAGCAAATCCTCCTAATTTATCAGTGTCAATAACAGACCAGGTAGCAACTTCTTTTTTTCTTTTAGTAATTCGATTTTAGAGATATTGGGACTTTGAAAAGGATATGGAAGTGAACAAAGCGCTACCTGTGCTCAGCTTTGGATGTAAAGATTTCATTGGTATGATAACACAGACTGTAAAGTTTGTATCATATATGTACAATGCCATATCTTTGGGGCTCAGGGCTAAGGGGGCTTTTAAAGTTTGACAATAAATCTAGGGGGGGGGAACACAAGGAGGAAATTCAGAATGGAAGAAAAGCGATCATCTGTTTCTCTGTGTCAGTGTCTTCAACTTGGAAAATACCGCGTTAAAAGTTTCCCTTTCTAAAAAAAATTAACTACCCTAAGCTTTGTGACATTCACAAATGCACACACAAAAAAAAATGAATGACACTGAGAACAGGTTTCTGTTACGTTCTGATGCTTTTAGCGAGGGGGAGCATGTAGGGAGTGATACTAAGTATGCTATGATGATATCCTCCTCCGCCCATGAAAAACAATGGCCTCCTTTGAGATACTTCCCCACAGAAAAATTCAAGTTATGTTAGCTGGATTTCAGCTTTTGTGTAAGAAAGATACTGACACTGATCCAGATCCCAAATAATATATTGTGCTTTTTTTTAAAAAAAAGAAAGAAGTCTGCTACTGTATCCTAAACCTAAATGCAGACTTGCAGTACATGTAGCAACTTTCTGGAGGGAGTCCTCTCTGAGACTGGTTTGTTGTCCGGCAGTAGGGCTGCCAACCCCACCGGTAGGGCGGAATTCCCCCCGCCCCGGAGGCCCGTTACCCGACGCCGGGGAATCGGGGCCCGGGGGGAACTCCGCCCCGGCGTGCGTGTCACCCGGAAGTGACGTCGCACGCTGGGGGCGGGGCCATGCCATTTGAGGGGAAAACTCTTTGTTTTCCCCTCAAATGGCGTGGCCCCGCCCAGCGTGTGACGTCACTTCCGGTGACGCTCCGGCGGCGCGCGCGCATCCTCGGACAACTCCCAGACCGGCAGGACGCTCCCCCGCCGGTACGTTTTTAACATTTGGCAACCCTATCCGGCAGTTGCATACCCATTACAACTTGCTATCAAATATTATAATAATTGTGTGCCATCAAGTTGTAAACAACTCATGGCAACTCAAGATCATGGAATTTTCATTGTAAGAGATGAGTAGAGATGGTTTGCCACTGCGTTCCTCTGCATAGCACCTTAGTGGTCTCCATCCAAATACAAATAGCCAACTCTGCTTAGCTTCCAAGCTCTGATAAGATCAGGCTAGCCTGGGCAGCTTAGCAACTTGTGACATCAAATAAATAAGCATCTGGCAATGCTGGCAGAAGGTTATTTTCCTAGAAACCAGAAAATATCTATGGTTGAGGTTGGGTGAAGCAGAATAAACTGGTGAGGAAGGGAAAGGCCATCAGTCAGGACACACACACACCCTTGACTTGCTGTCATATCTTTTAAATCTTTGTACTGCTCTAGGTTTTTTATTGTCTTAACAAAAATATATATTTTTAATGTGTTAGCTGTGATCTAGATAGCCCAACCTCATTAGATCTTGGAAGCTAAGCAGGGCCAGCCCCAGGTAGTACGTGAATGGGAGATCACCAAGGAAGACATGAACGGGTTGCAATGCAGAGGCAAGCAATGACTTGAACGTCTCTTGCCTTGAAAACCCTATGGGGTCGCTGTAGGTTGGCTGTGACTTGACGGCACCTTCCACCACCAGCTGTGTTTTCTCTCTTAAAAAAGAGTTGTTTTGCTTAGCTGAGTTTCTCCATTCTGCTCCATTTCTACACCATGTGAGATTTGTGCCACACCACAGCTAGAGGTGATGGCTGGTTGTGCTGGGAATTATTGAGATGTCTGCTCTACCACCACAGTAGTGATACTAGTGGTGGTATGGTCTTGGTGACCCATGTTGTCCACCTACCTGTTGGCACAGTGGGACTTAGAGAGCAATTCTAAGAAGGACTACTCAGAAGTCATTTTAGTCAATGGAAGTTTCTTCTAGGAAGCTATTCTGAGGATTGCAGACAAAGGGCTGAATCCAGCGATCCAGCTGGCTTTCCCACTTATGAAAAAAGAAGAAAGTTCTTCCCTTTGACCCCCAAAAGGGCTCTGCTGAGGATCTTGGGGCCTGTGTAGATGAAAGGCATGTAGGACAGGAGGAGGGGTCATTTCGTAGAAAAAGAGCTAGGGGAACTCATTAGCATAACTCATTAGCATATGCCACACCCCCTGACATCAGGGGCCCGGCGGTGGACCTGCAAGGCCAGCGGGAGTGCGAGGAAGCCCCGCCAAGGCCCTCCCTGGCCCCAGGCAGGCAGGGGTGGGGAGAGGCGGGGAGGAAGCAACTTACCCTCCCTCTTCTCCTGCCTCCTCCTGGCTGAATGAGGGCCAGAAGTGGGGCGGCCGGAAGCAGGGGGCGGGGCTTCGTCATGTGCCCCGCCCCCCGTACCTCACCCGAGGGAACTGTGTTCCCCCGCGTTCCCCCCTGAAATGACCTCTGGACAGGAGGGAGCTGTAACAACAAGACTAACAGAAAAAGCTGCCTGGATCCAACCCCAACTGTATTTAAGGCCATCAGAATAGCTTTCCTACACCAGATCAGTGCTTGATTCCTAACAACTGGGCAGTAGTTGTCCCTGGGAAGGTAATAAAATGATGAGAAATTTTGCCATTTAATCTGTAGAAATGCAGATGAATGGAACAGTTTATTCATCCTTGATGCTGCTTCAGTGTCCACAAACTCCCACTGACCTACTATCTGCCAGTTGAAGTGATTACATTGTTGTTTCTGTGTTCACACCAAATGAAATCAGTAGGCTCTTTGGCATCTCAGATAGTACTAATGTCCTCAGAGGTAATTTTCCTCAGGGTTGCAATAAATGAGTGTCTTTATATTAGTTTCTTATTATTTATTAGTTATATTAGTTTCTGTTATTTGTTTGGCATCTTACTGTTGCATACACCAACACCAAAATACATCAGTACCAGTCTAGATTTATTTAACTATCTTTTCAGTTAAGACGAGTCTTTGGGAGAGGTGTCCCTTCATTTCCTCCAAAGTTTTACCTTGCAATGACGAAACCAATGGCGGATGAAAGGAGGGCTCAGCTAGAACAGTATCTACAGAATGGTACAGCAAATCTGTTTCATTTTTCTAAGAAAATGACTCCTGATGCAAATGTTAGCTTCCAGTGTTTGAAGTCTTTGGCATACCTAAAACTGTCTCCTTCATTCCTTTGTGCTAAACAGAATAAGGAAGTCCGAAATAGTTTCCTGAATAAGGAAGTCCCAAATCTGTTTCTCTGCAGCTCAAGCATTACCTGTTAGGCTGTTAAGATCTGAAGCAAGTTTTCCTTTATTATGTGGAAGTCACATGTTTCTTCATAGGAGTCTTTATCACAGATTTTATAAGAATGTCGTGTTGCCCAGTCCTTTAGGGATCCTCCCACAAAAAAGGATTAATATTGTCTACTATGCTTTTCTTGGAGATATGGCAGATTATCTTTTTTAAAAGAGAGAGAAATTCCTTATTGTTGATATTCAGACATGTTCTTTTGCTTTTCAGTGTCGAGTGATCCAAGTGTTACAAACAGTGAAGTCTTCATTAGTTTCTTTAGGAAATTACAGTTGGTAAGTTTAACTAGTTTTTATAGCCAGTGGCTTTGAGAAGCCTGCCTCTATGTGAAGACCTTGTGGACTGTCACCTAATTAGCCACCAGGAAATGGGTATAAAGTCAGAGGTATTAGAACTTGACCTTTCAAGTTCTAGTAAAGAGCAATATCTTCGTCCTCTTTCTGAAAGTCTTAGAAGGGAGACGTCCTGCAGTCCACATGTTCATAGCCCTACTTAGAAAGGATGTGGTACACTCTATACGTAGAAGTGGTTCTGCAAGAGGAACAAAAGTACTTTGATTTGGGGGAGGAATTTTATTGGCTACTAACTGCCCCTCCACACCTGTATACTTATTTAGTTATTGTTGTTAGCTGTTAAGATATTTGTGTACCTTGCTTTTCTCCCCAATGGGGACCCTAAGCTATTTAGAATATTCTCCCCTCCTGCATTTTACCCTCATTGTCCTGTGAAGTTAGGCTGAGAGAGAGTGAAGGACCAAAGGTCACCCAGGGTGAGCTTCCTAGGCCAAATGAGGATTCAAACCCGGCTCTTCCGGATCCTAGACTGACACTCTGGACTAAGTAACCTCCAAAGGATTCCAATTCAGGCAGTCAATTATATTTATGCTTTACCACTTTTCAGCACGAATGTCTTCAAAGTGGTTCATATAAACCATCATGAACGTCATAAACCATAAAAGCTAAGATACATGAGCAAATATATCTACAAGTCGAATCCTATTCCATTGCCTACTGGATGTCCCATAATAGATATCGACCTATTCTGTGTAATCTGCCTTGAGCCCCAGCAAGAAAGGTGGAGTATAAATAAATAAGGGCAGTCTTTGTGAATGGAGCTGGGTCTGAGCATGATGGCTGGCTGCCTAAATATTCCCTCTGACGGCTTTGGCAGGAGCAGTTGGAAGCTGGTGCAGGCAGATGTTCAACTGAAGATTAGTCCAGGCTGGCTAGATGTTCAAAACTAAATTATTATCTATAATGCTCCTCCCCATACAGGTGCTGTACAGAAACAGTAAATCTCAGGGAGGATCTGCCCTGAGAGTGCCCTCGTTGCAGGCTTCAGCAGTCCTCATACCCTTGATGCTTTTTTTGAGTCACCTTGGCAGAAGATGTATTATTTACTCGCACAGTAACAAAAGGGTTTTTTCCCCCAGTGATCCATAAATGATTCTCTGAAAACACTGTAAGGGCTTGTTTTAAAAGTTGGTAGGATTATTGGGCTCCAGCACTAAGTGAACAGCTCTGGGTTGTGTCGGGACATGGATGAACAAGCGTGTGGATGTGAAAAAGTCAGCATTTCTTTATCTTGAAAGGGTGGTGACTGCTACAGCCTGGGCTGTATCTAGAGCGTTGCAACTTGAACTTTTAAACTCCATTTCTGTGTCTCCTGTCACAGATAGCTGTGTGAGTTGGGAGTGGCAAGAAGGGGGGCATGTCAAAGTTTTGCCAGGCTAGTAGGACGTGTAGAAGCAAAGACTCTTCTGATCCTGCACTGAATTAAAGCAGCACCTTTGTTTGCTTGTGAACTTTTAACTCTGTCCTTCTGTCAGAATGGCATCAGAGCAGCTTGCCAAATTGCAAGCCTTTACCACAGACAAATCGTGATGTAAATAAAGCATGGATATCAAAGACATTGAAATTAACTCAGCTGTACGATGTTTTCCCTACCTGCACCAGTGTAGCAGTTCATTAGCCTGCCCCATAGCTGTTTCCCCAAATCCTTGGCCTGTAGTGTTGATTCTGGAGTAATATTTGACCACTGGTTCAGTCATGTGCAGAATTAGCACGCCTTGCACTGCATGTCTCAGGGCCAGTTGGAGTACTAACATGAAATACAGTACCAATAAGATAATATAAATGTTTGCATATCATCTTTCATTAGGGAAGTTGGTTTCTGCAAAAATCATGCAACCTATGTAAACATTAAGATTCTACCATACTTCATTTGTTATAAGCTTTCTCTTCAAGTTATTTTGAAGGCTAGGAAACATGTTAAAAGTTGTTTCTACATCGGATTTAGAAGACTGGTCAGTTGTAATATAGTGAGATGAGGATTGGCTTATATATAATATTAATATTTTGGCTATCCTACAGAATCAGCTTATGCTCTTTATATATAGTGTGCTTATCTTTCTGCTTTCTATGTTTGAGATATATCATAGACATAAGAGCTTGATGCTATGTTTACTATAGACCAAATAGTAATCAGATCTTTACTAAAAATACCATAAAATCAGCATTAGGTATTATCAATACTAAAAAATAAGCCAGCGGCATAACATCGAGATAAAACAAACATTAAACAGCCTAAAGAAACCTGTAAAACTAGAAGCAGACCATAAAACAGAAAAAGATCAAACCCACTTAATTAATATCCTGTGTAAAAAGATTTGACCTGATGTTAAAAAGACAGGCACCTGGTGAACCTCAAGGAAGAGGATATTCCACAGGCAAGGTGCCACCACTGAAAAAGCCGTGTCTCTGCTTTTACCCTCCTCAGCTCTGCAGTTGGGGTTTCATGTTTGCTTATTATCCATATTGCATCTCTGTAGTGATCTTCACAGTTAGCAACAAGTGCAAGGAACATATGTGTTCCAGTCTTATTTTTGCATGTCTTGCAGGATACATTTAAAATCCAAACCCAACAAGCCTTTCTAGATGTTTACCTTGCTGATGGGAGACATCTGAGAGTGAATATTCAGACATCAGATACTGCTGAAAGAGTGCTGGAGGTAGGTAGTTTTGCAAATGGATTCAAGAGTATTTTCTATGAAACATTTATCATTGTCACAGAATGGCCTTGCTGACCTGTGAGTGCTATTCTGTTTTGGTTCCTATGAGAAATCAAGGCACCCAGTGGCTGTCCTGGATCTCTGCCCAGTGGCATGCCACTCTTCCAAGTCAGCCTGACACCCAAAGGGGTTCTTTGCTTCCCTCCAGGTGTCTGCTCTGTCACCAGCTGATCATTTAGAGTATCTCCTACTAAGAGGGCCAGCTCTCCTACTACTCTGTCTGCATTGCCATTTAAAGGCTCCACCTATTGCCCTCATCTCCTGCTTTGCTTCAGTTAGCTAACACAGGGACAATTTATCAGACTTGCACGCTCTGGGGATCTAGCAATCTATTGACTGACCACCTCCCTTTCCTTGGTGTACTTTTAGTAAAGTGTTTGAGTGCAGTTTACCATAGTTATGCCCAGTATTCAAAGTAATAAGAAACATATTAAAAGGAAAATGGTCACACACATACTCTGCACAGCAATAGATTGAGCAAGAATACAAAGTAAAGGTGCATACACAGAGTCTTCTGTTCCTCCTCTGAGCATACTCTGACTGTTGTTGTTCTAGTAGGGCTGATAAAATAACAGTGTTCTGTTAGTTAACCATTCCCTTATATTTTTGTCCGGACTTTGTGCCCTGTGTTAGCTCCACATGGTAATGGCAGCCATCAAGATAGAACCCAGGTGCCACAGCTCCTTCCTGCAAGTTATCCCCAGATGGAATCAGCAAAAATGGACCTCACTTCCCTCATGTCAAGGGAATTTATCTCCTCTGTTTGCCCCCCCCCCCCATCAGTCCTTCTCTTCCTGGTAATAAAAGGAAGAGATACAATCTCCCATTTGATATCCCCACAGCTCTGTCCCCTCCTAGTTGTCACATTTCTGCCAGGGTCTGAGATGGTCCCTTGATTGTTCTCTGGCAGGCTAAACGAATTTGCATAACTAAACCTTAAGTCAGAGGTGTCAAACTCATTTGTTATGAGGGCCAGAGCTGACATAAATGTCACTTTATCGGGCCAGGCCATGTGTTCCATAAACATAATGCCAGGCACAGGAGATAGAAACTGTATAAAGGACAGCATCTGGTAAGCTCCAAGTTTGTGTATCCTCACTGCAAGGCCCCATGGGCTGGGAGGGGGATGCAGAGGAAAACCCACATAGGCGAACTGGAGAGGTGGCAGTGCAGTACTGGCCAGACTCTCCCACGCTGCTTGACTGCTGCAGACAAGGTTGTTCTGCCGTGCTGAAGCCACAATGCAGTGGCTCTGCCTACTACCCCCAGCACTCCCTCCCTCGCACCAGTTGCTCGCGGGCCGCATAAGAGCCTTATGTTTGACACCCCTGCCTTAAGTCCTGGGTGCCTCTGAGAGTGCCTGCCAGGATGAGGGCAGTCCGTCTCCTGTTTCCTGTCTTTGCACTGACAGAGAAACTTCTTGGAACAAATGTGAGCAGTCTGCAGGTCCAAAACTCCTTATAGCATGATGTAACCCAAAGCGGAGTGCATTTCTCCACAATCGTCATCCTTATATAAAGCATTTGTTACATTATTTCAAATATTAAGAATTTGATGAGGGAGATGATAAGGAAGCGAGTAGCAGTTTAATAAGATAATTCTTAATAGTGACAATACTTGGAGCCTTAATTATCAACTATTTCCAGGATGCATTCTGGATACTGATAGGATAGCTGGGTTAGTCAACTGCAAGCTAGGTCAACTAGGAGTCTTGTGAAACCTAAAAGATTAACATATTTATTGTGACATAACCTTTTATGAGCCACAGCCCAATTTGTCAAATGAGAAGAACTGGTGCAAATATACCCATAGAATCCACAAGGTGACTGTGACAGAGCCTTCCCTTTTAACACTCATTTTTCATGATGAAGAATTCAGTGGAACTTGAAAGTCTTCAGCACCTTTGTTAAATCAACAAAAGAGATCTGCTTCATCTCTTGAAACCTTTGTAGGAAACATCAAATATTCATTTAATTGTTCTATCTATCCTATAAGCCAGGCATGTCCAACTTCGAACAGGTAGTGATCTATTTTTTTCAGCCAAAAGTGCCAGTGATCTACCACCATGAAAATAAAGTTTCAAATTCGTTTCAAATTAGATTTTAACCCACTAAAGTTGGGTTCCACCGCCCCCCCCATTTATAATGCACCTTCTGTGATTTACTGGTAAGCAAAATAAGCAAAAACAAAACAGAGAGACGAAGATCCAGAAAGAACTGTGAACATTTTTTTATTTTTTATTGAGTTATAACTTTCTTTAACTGTCTCAGTAACTTTCTTTAGCTTTTATTCAGAGTTATTTGTGTTAAATGTAGGTCAAGTATTGATCCAGGCTGATCTTGTGCAATCTTTAAAACTTCGCTCTTGCTCATTAGTGAGACCATTAGTGAGGACCAAGTGGGGCTGGTGATCTACCTCTGACCCCACCGTGATCTACTGGTAGATCGCGATCTACCTGTTGGACATACCTGCTATAAGCTATTATGCAATAACGGAGTTGTCTAGACTACTTTACCAGCTCAGAGTCTATAGAAGAAGTCTCTCTCTCTCTTTTTCTTTTACAGGTTGTGTCCTACAAGTTCGAGCTGTCAAGAGAACTACTAGGGTATTTCAGCTTATTTCTTATTCAGGACCACAATGGAGGAGAGCTTTCTGGTGAGAAGTATATTGTATACAGTGGGGCAATGCCTCCTCACTCATGAGCCCCCGCCCCAGCCCTGATGGATGCCAGACACCCCCCCCCAGTGTGCCACCGTATGCAAGAGAGAGGCAAGGGAAAGGCCATCGTGGGTGGAGGAGAGGTGCCAGGTGTGCGTCACCTTGTCAGGCAGTGAGGCAGCTAGATTGCGCGGCTGAGCAAGTCGTCTGCAGCTTGAGCTGCACAGCTGTACCTCCTGCTTTTGCTTCCTGATTCAGTGTTGTCAGTGTGGCTGCTGTAGGTATTCCCACTTCCCAGTGTGTGAGATGAACAGCCACAAGCAAGTAGAACACATAAGTTTGTGTATCTAATGCCTATACTTGCATAGCAAGTGTTTTACTAACCCTGAACCCTCCCCCAAAGACAGCAACTAATGAACAGGTTTCAGGACCTGTTCCTTGTTTGGGTAGGTTCTGTATAAGTTCTGTTCCTCATTTGGGTAGTTTCTGAAACCTGTTCATTAGTTGCTGACTCTGGAGGAGGGTCCAGGGTTAGTGTATGTTGTCTTGGTATTGTGTGTGTTGCCTCTCCCAAAGTGCTAGAACTTGAGGGCAACCAGTGAAGCTCATGAGAAATCGATTTGGAATGGACAAAAGGAAATACAGGTGATAAAAATGGGGGATTCACTGCCAGAGGATGGAGTGATGGCCACAGCTTTAAAAGGGGATTAGACAGATTCATGGAGGATAGATCTATCAGCAGCTACTAGCCATGGTGACTAAAGGGAACCTCCACATTCAGAGGCAGTCAACCTCTGAATACCAGTGTCAGGAAGCAGCATGACGGGATGGTCTCGGCCTCTATTCTCTGTTGCTGGACCTTCAGAGGAACTGGTTGAGGCCACTGTGTGAGACAGGATGCTGGACTAGATGGTCTACTGATCTGATCCAGCAGGGCTCTTATGTTCTTAGTGCTGCTTTTGCCCAATGCAGATTAGATTTCTGGAAGTTATTAAAAATGCTCATAATGGTTCTTGCTGATCAGTGGATATTCAGGCACATGATCATCTTTTTATAAAAACTACCACTCTTGAATGACAGCAGCTAAACTCAGGTTTCACAAGACCTTAAACTGGACCGTAACTGGCTTGAACACCTCTTGCTGCCCTGCTTGCCTAATCCTTTCTGCTAGTTTGGTGTAGTGGTTAAGTGCGCGGACTCTAATCTGGGAGAACCGGGTTTGATTCCCCACTCCTCCACTTGCACCTGGCTGGCTGACCTTGGGCAAGCCATAGTTCTGATAAGAGCTGTCCTCAAAAAAGAGCAGTTTCTGTCAAGAGCCCTCTCAGTCCCACCTACCTCATAGGGTGTCTGTTGTGGGGAGGGGAAGGGAAAGGAGTTTGGAAGCCGCTCTGAGATTCCTTTGGGTAGTGAAGGGCAGGGTATAAATCCAATCTCTTCTTCTCTTCTTCTTCTTCCCTAGGGTTGACAGGTCCCTCCTGGCCACCGTTGGGGGGGTGCTTACTGGGAGCAGCAGGGAGACCCAGCTTTCATACAGTGATGTGTCTGTGTCACTGTCCACGTGACATGGAAGTGATATCATTACTTCCAGGATGTCTGGGTGACACTCTGGTATTTGGGTGAAAACTCTATGGTAAATTTGGCTTCTACCATACAGTTTTTGCCCAAATACCGGAGTGTTCCCCTGATACCCCGGAAGTGATAATGACACTTCCAGGTCACATGGGTAATGATACCAGATCTCTCTCTCTTTCTGGGTGAGTCCCCACCCGCTGATCAGTGGTGGGGCCTGGGAGCAGGGGACCCTGGCCTTCACCAGGGGATCTGGCAACTCTACCCACCTTCCTTTGCACATGGAGCTTGATCCAAAAGTTCCTGGTTTGAATTAACTCCCATTTGCAGCTGGCTGGATGAACTGGAGTTTGCTTCTCCCCACCTTGCTTAAAAAATAAAGGAAGAGGAACATATGTTTTGAGTATTTAGACATGGTGTAATTTTGGTATTCTTGCCTTGGAGTAAACAGATTCATGATCTGACTATAAGTCCCGTCCCACAGAGTTGAATGGGACTGACTTTTGAGAAGTGTGCTCAGGTTTGCAGGATTGTATAAGCTAGAGCTGTCTGTGTGCAGCAGTTTCAGAGAAGCACAAATAAAGCTCAGGATTTGGTTTCCTGAAGAACTGCAACTTTCATTTTTAAAAAAGCTTAGATGCAGATGTTTGAAAATATGTGTTGATGTCTCTGAAGCCACGGGGGTAGGTGAATAAGATGTGATTGTAAGTATGGCTTCAGTGCCTGGCATATGACTAATAAAAGAACAATAGATTACTCAGACTACTGAACATTTGCAAAATAAAATATGCAAAATAAAAGAAACCGAGTAAATTTGCACAGCATTCAGCTTTTCTTGGTGCAGTGTTTGGATCGTTTGGGTGCAGAATTGTTAGCAATGGGTACACATGCATTTTTAGTATATGCAAAATGATCTCCTTGAATAGCATTTCACAAATTCTGTGTCTTTTCTCCCCTCTTTTCCCCTCTGTAGTGTTGAAAAAACTGGCAGAGTTTGAACTTCCCTATGTGAGTCTTCAGAGTGTCAAAGAGTCTCCTTGTAAGATTGCAGTCAGAAAGTGGTAAGCAGGAAGCAGCTAAAATGAGATTAGCAAAATGCGTTCAAAATAAATGTGACAAACAGAGTGGAAATTTTTACAGTCTTCTAGGATGCGCCTTGGTGTTTAGTCATGCCGGCCACATGACCACGGAAACGTCTTCGGACAGCGCTGGCTCTTCGGCTTTGAAACGGAGATGAGCACCGCAACCCTAGAGTCGGATTTGACTGGCTTTCGAGCAAGGGAACCTTTACCTTTACTTTAGGATCAGATATTATATGGCTTGAGTTCTGACAAATTCAGCTTCTTCTTTTTTTCCTCCTGGGTTATGGCAGTTCTTTCCTACCTACCTTTTTGACCTGTTTCTGCAATTTTGAAGCTAATGGGTTGAATTCACATACTCTCTTCCACTAAGCGAGAGAGGAAGGCTCTCACTTAGCAGAAGAGAGCTTTTAGAATCCAACACACAGTTTATACTAATGCCAATAGTACTTAAGCCATTTTGGTGAGATGCTAATGTATTGTCTACATCTCTATAGTGAAAACTATTATCTGTAGAACAGTTCAGACACAGTTCAGTTCTGGTTAAACAGTCTTAAAGGTTCAGTTGGAGAACATTTTTGTAAGACCATCATATTTTTACAGGCGTTACCAGGGGCAGACTAGGAAGTTAAAATGGTCCAGGGATTAAGCTAAAAGTAGCCCCTACAAGTATAACAGACCTGGATTGCTGGGGGCATTTAGCTTAAACTCCTTGGCAGTAGTGCAGGAAAAGGTGACTGCTGGCAAGGTCTGGCAGAAGTATTGGAGCTTGGCTCTGCTTGTTCCTGGCTGGCAGTGGCCCATCAGGACTTTTCCCTGTAAGTTAAATGGCCAGTCCATCCCTGGCAATCACAACAGGATTTTCGCTTGTGCGTTGTGATACAGGCATACTCAGCAGCAAGTCAGGTGGATCAGAGAGCACGTTTTTGTACATTAGGGAAATATACAGTAATGCATGTATAGGTTTCCTTATTTGCAAAACTTGTTTTCAAACTGACTTTATCTTCTCTAGCTAGTAACGTTTCTGTAATGTTATCTTTGTGTTTGTCACTGGATCAATGACTTTGTTTTGTGTACCTCTTCAAATTTTGGCAGGTATATGGACCCTTCCCTTGATAAAATGCTTATGGATTGCAGCGCTTCTGTGAACTTACTTTATACACAGGTAAGTTCCAAGAGCAAACACTTTTTTATTTCAAAGAAATAATTGTCCTGTATCTTATTGTTCCACTTGGCAAAGTTTGAAACTGCCCTCCAAATTAAGCGGCTCTGTAGCCAGAGGAGGAGCCACTAAAGTTGGAGGAAGGCTCCTTAGGCTGGAGGAAGTCTTCACCCTTTGCCAACCAGAGTGGTAGGGTACAAGCTCATTTGGAGAGGACACTGAGCTTCTAATCATTTAAAAGTGTATCAAGGATAGCTCCATCCTGCTTCACTCTCAGTTGGTCTTGTGGTCAAACAGATTGTGTACATAGGAAGCGTAGGAGCCAGACTAGAAGTGCTGATGGCAAACCTTTCGTATGGAAAGACAGATTTGTCACAGTCCCACAGAAAGCTGCATTAGGTCCAGTTTTACCAATGGGTTACATGGGTGGAGGGCACTAACCCCTACCCTTGCCTGTGGCTAAATTGCTTGTGGCTGCCGTCTAAACACCGAAGTGGGTGGAAAGAAGGCAGCCGAAGGGAGGGGGAGGCAATTGTTGCCTGGGGGAGCAGCATTCTGCACCCCTGCGTCTCTTTTTCTGTGAATATCAGGCACACGCCCAAAGGGTTTCTATCTGACTGTAGCAGATTGAGGTTAAAATATTTGGGTCTGCTGCCATCATGTCTAGTTGGGTCCTAAATTTGCCCTTTCTCTGCATCCCACTTGCAAGTGTTCTAGTCACTTTTCATTCTCTCCAAGCCATGGAGGGGGTGTGGAAAGGGGGGGGGAGATGAACTGTCAAGCAGGGATCAGAGCAGTTCTTTAATGGCTGAAAATAAGTCAGAATTTTTAGCACTGCATATATTAAAATATTATTTCATAGTATCACACGTTGCAATGTTGTATTCTGTCAGGCAACTACCTTCTTCTTCTTTTTTTGGCACCCCGAAAGGGATTTTTTTATTGCTTTTCTATAAACTACAAAGAAAATAGGAAAGGGAATCTAATATCTACGGGAGAAAGAAAAGTTAACCACTAAAAACCCAAGTAGTGAAGATCATTACATAAACTTATAAAATGATTAATCTAATCTATTAATAATACAGTGAGCGTGAATGTTTAAATCTAGCCAATATTCCCTCAAACCCGATATCAATTACTGTTTAAGGCAATTACAAAAGCATCAAACTTAAATGTAGCTTCTTAAAGGTGGAATTCATAGTTCCTCGGCATCTCATTTCTTGGCATTTCTTTTCCTCAAATCATAATCTCTTTTGGGGGCCGCAGCCCCCAACTCCGAATCAGAGTCCTCCTCGGTAGTTGAAGAAGAGTTTTCACCGCTTTCTTTATCCTGGTCTTCATTTTTGTCGTCTTCTCCAGACCTTCCCAGTTGCTGCTTCAAGAACTCATTTGATTTCTTAACAGAGTCAATTCCTTCTTTTTTTTCATTTAGGAAACCAACCATTTGGTTTCAGGAACCAACCATTTGTACTGTATGTTGTTTGTTTGTAAAAACAATGCCAAGTCTTTGAATTTCTTCCTCTTCTTTCTAATTTCAAATGGAATGTCTTTTAGTATCTGTATGGTATTACCGTTGATTTTCAGGGGTATTCCTGATGTTGTTTTAAAGATTTGGTCCCTCACATATCTTTTTGAGAATCTAACCACTATTTCTCCAGGCAAATTATTTTTCTTAATATATTCTGAATATGCTCTGTAGACCACATCCATTTCGCTTTGAAGATATTCCGTTTTCAAATCTGCCACTGGTGCAAGTAGATCACCCAATACTTGTTTTAGATTCTCTCCTTTTGTCTCAGGAACCCCTTGGAATCTCAGGATAAAGCTTGCTTTTTCCATTTGTAGTTGCAAAAGCTGAGATTCGTCAGTAATTCTTTTCTTTTCCAACTCCTGTACACGCTTTTTCACCTTTTTAGATTTGGCATTAACTTCCTGCAATGTTTCTGCTGTTTGCTCTGTTAATTTCTTAGTTTCATTCAGTTCCAGTTGTTGTGCAGCAAAGTTCTGGTTCAAAGTAGTCAATTGCTGATTGATGTTTGTCATCTGGTCCAGCAGAGGGCGCAGTGATTCAGCTAATAGCTGTGAAAGCTCGTTGGTAGCTTCCGGTCTCCAGTTCTATGGCTTTTATGTCCGGCACCCTCTTTTTAAAATGATCTGCTTGGATAGCGCGTCTGGGAGTTCCCTCCCCCGCTTGCTTAAATCAGAGGGGCTTTCTAGCCGAAACTCAGTGTTTTGCTTTCACCCATGACTCACAGTTCATCGTTGGTCCTAGGACCCACCTCAGGTACATGTAAAATGCCCGATCTTCACGCGCTTGTCCCAGTCAGTGACTCTAGAGCAGCAGGACCTTCAGGGCGGAGGGAAGCCTCGATTCCCCGGCATCGAGTCGGAAAAGAGGCAATCTCTCAAAAGCCCCATGGCTAGGAGCCAAAACACAAGGGCTCCGAGGGGGTAGCGGACAATCGCACCCCCTCCTATCCGCTGGTGTTCGGATCGCAACCCCGGGAGCTCACCAGGGTCACGTCCGCCATCGTGCCGTCAAAAACCGGAAGACCTGGCAACTACCTTCTTCCTGAACTATGTGACTAGGGAAGATTGTAAATATGAAAATAAGAGGAGGCAGCTTTAAAAGGGACAGAGTCAGAGGGACGACAGAGTCCAGTAGGCGAGGGTGTGTCTGAGGTAGTTAGTCCGGGCCCCAGAAAGACCTGTGGCCCTACTGAGATGTGCCCTGAAGGAGGACACTCCCCGTAGCCTAAATGGGGACTAAAGAAAGCAGCCCCTGAAGCACTGAGGGGAGGAGGTGGGATAAATAAAGGTTTAGGCCTGACAGGGTCTCTCAGGAACAAACTGTATTGCTGTTCCCATCTCTGTCCAAGAAGGGACCCACACATGGTTATTCCAGCCCGTCTTGGTGGAGGCCAGTAACAAACAGCTCGATCACGGAAGCCATGTTAGTGACAGTAATGCAGACATTTCCACAAACATCTGGATATCTTGCAGAAGTCTAGCACCACTATGGGGCCAGGATGTTAAGGGATTGGGGTAACTTTTATGGCCATAAACACTGCTTTCCCACTGGGCAAGTCCATGGACCCTTCTGTTTGACCGTAATGCATGTCTTCTTGACCGTAATGCATATCTTCTTGTTGTAGCATTATTATTCCTGTACCTTTTCTGCAATACTAGTTTGGGAAGAACCTGATCCCCATATTCAGCAACCATTGGCATGTAGAGGCTCTTGCTGGCCAAGGCCTACAGTATCATGGAGTTTGCTTGTTTGAGTCCTATTAAAGGAGAATGTATCATGGACCGTAATAGACAGTGGTGATATAGCTTTAAAAAAAAATTCATTTGAAGGCGCTGCAGGAAATGGAGAAAAAGTGGATCACACCTGCTGCTGGACAGATGCAGAAGCTTCAGATGCAACAAAAAGCACCAGACAAAATTAAAGTAACCAAATGTTTACAAGGAGTAACCATGACCGGGGATAAATGTTGCTGTGTAAAAATATTGTAAAACTACTACTACCTATGAAGGCTGATAACATTCTTCCAGTTTGATCGCCAAATAACCTTCATATTACACTCTTCCAAATACTTTAAAGCAGAAACTTACTCAATTATAAGTAACAGCCAACAGTCAAAACTGTTATGCCTGAAATGTGGAATAAAATGGTCACTGCTGTTGCTTAGCCTATGTGTAGAGGTTCTGGCAGTAGAAAGGGAGACCATCGTGATGGTATTAAGGTACAGGCCACAATCAGTATAATAAACTATGTTGTCTATTAGTACTATTTATTAAGGAAACCTTTATTTCAATTACAGAATTATTGAAAATCCTTCAAGGTTTTTGGGATAGAGGTTAAGATTAGTAAAAATACACTTTACAGATCTTCTACTTTGACATAATTTAAATTTTAAAATGTAACACACAGGATACAAATCTTTCTCCTAGGAAGTTTTTAAACTTTTTTTTTTTAAGGTTAGGGCAGATTTATACATTTAAGGGAGGCCTTCTGTTTAAAAAAAGTCTCATCCTGTGCAACCACATGTAATTAGAGTGCATTGTGAGTAATAAGGTACACAATTGGGGGAGTGGTTTGTTTTGTTCTAGGAGCTGGATTTTATCTGTGGAATTATTAGTCATTATTAAGAAAAGAAATCCAGCCCTGTACCCAAACTGTCCAGTTATTTTAGAGTAGCCACACCTGGACTTTCCTCTGAAACAAACAAATCTTAATGCCTTTCGTAAACTAGCAGAGTCCCATCTTGTGTTTGAATGAACACTTCTTCTCTCTTCCTTTCCCAACATACGCAGGGTGTGCGTAGGGAGGGGCCCTCCTCCCCGTCCCTTCTTGCGTTGTATGTTGCAATGAGGATTTTGTTGGCTAGGTGGATTTGCTTTTACGTAACCTCAGTATACTTCTTGCCTTTATGCTCTTGCTATTGGAGTGGGGGAAGGAAGGCATGGCAAAAAGGAAGCTGTGGAACTGATCTGGAGAAGGAAAAGGAAAAGTCCAAAACACCAGGCCCAAACCCTCCCACTTCCTTGTTCTTATGGTGTAGGCAGACTCAGAGTTTACAGCTCTGACTCGGTTTTCGTGGGCAACAAGGAAGAACAGGGCACAGATCATCTGGGAAACTGTCCTTACCAAGGCAAGTCCTTCATTTGTGTAGTTGTGCCTTTGGTCATACTGAAACCTGATTTAAGAAGCCCTAATCCTTTTATTAACACAATGCCATTTAGATCCTCATGCCGTAACTTATGAGGGTGCTTCTGTTTTAAGGTGGCCAACTCTGGGTTGAGAAATTCCTGGAGATTTGGGGGTGGGGCAGTTTTAGGGATCTGGGGAGGGTTGGGGAGGGAACTTGTAATGTATTGAAACAATTACATGAATCACCTCATAGGACTCCTATGTTAAGCTTCGAGCCAGACCAGGGCTCCTCTGAGCGAACTTCCTATTGGTCGCTTCGTAACAGCGACCAATCAGAACGATACCATTCCCTAGGAGGGAAAGACTCCCATTGGTTTTTATCCTAGCAATCTCATTGGTTGTTAAATGTAAATAGGCGTGGCTACATTAGCCCGGTTATGTTTAAAAGGAGCATAAGCTCCCACTGTTTTCTGTTCTGGTTTCTTACTGAGTTAGTGCTTGTTCGTTACTTCCAATAAAGCTGAATCACTTGCTGAATCACTGTACGAGTCCTTTGTTAGCGCGATCTAACAGAACTCGAGGGTAGTATAATGCCAAAGAGGATGGGGGCAGTTGCTGACTCCAGTGATGTGGTTATGTCACTTCTAGCGTGACCAGAATTGACATATGCTGACAACGCTCTAGCATTCTGCCAAAACTCTATGGCTAAACCTCTCCCTGGTGGTGAGTCTCCTGCTGGTTGGCAGCCTCATGCTGGCAATCCCATCCAGGCCCCAAAATGGCTGCTCACGCCATAGGTCAGAACTTTCTGCTACTAAAGAGTCACTCAACATACAATACAAGAACAAAAAGGGGCAAAGATCTGATGTAAAACCTAGTGCATAGGTCAGGGGGGAAAGTATCTTGACGCTTTTTACTAGAGGTCTAATCAGCAGCCAAAGTTTTCCAAGACATGGAGGTAAATAACATCACCTGATCAATAACATTTCTATTAAACAGACAGGACTTTTTTTCCTCCGGTCAGTTGGCAACACTTTTGTTGTTGTTCGTCAGTCGCACAGTGGAGTCCGACTCTTCGCGACCCCATGGACCACGTCACACCAGGCCAGCTTTGTGGTTGAAGTGCTTTTTGAAATAACAATAATCACATATCTTTATATTAAAACTTACTGTCCTTCTAACATTCTTAATTTCTGTAAGTATTTATTTTGTTATTGGTTTTACTTTATTGTCTTGGCTGGAGGCCAGAAAATTGAGCATGGAATATAGATGCTGGCTTGTATGCAGAAGTACCTTTCCACCTCCAGGAGGCCTGCTTCAGGCTTGGGTTTTGCAAGAAATGTTGTGTAGTGGCAGGCTAGGATTGGGAAGATCCAGGTTCAAATTTCCTGCTATTGTGTTAGGATTGCCAGCCTATTGGGATCCCCCGATTTGGCAGGCTCCAATCTGCTGGCTGGCTGGCTGGCTGGCTGGCTGGCTGGGGGAAGACCCACCCCTAACACCATGTCCCCAGAGTGATGTCATCACATGGAAGTGATGTCATCACGCTGGGGACACTGCGGTGACGCTGTAGTATTTTGGGCAAAACTCTATGGTGACCGTAGAGTTTTGCCCAAAGTACTAGAGCGTTGGCACGCGGTGTCCCGAGAGTGATGACATCGTGTGCGGGGATGTTGCCCTGCTCCTGAACTCTAGGAGAGCTCCCTCCCGCCCCACCTCCACCGGGAAGCGAAGAGGACCTGGGAACCCTATATCATGTGGAAGCTTGCTGGGTGACCTTGTGCCACTCACGGTCACTCAGCATAGCACACCTCATAGGGTGGTTGTTGTGAGGATCAAATGAAGGAGGTGAGAACAACATTGTAAACTCCTATGGGTCTCCACTGGGAGAAGGCAGGACATAAGGGTTTTTTAATGGTGTGAAACTTGCCAATTGTAGAATATCGATACTGGACATTTTCCTTTTGTTCTCAGTTCAGACACGATTCACTATAAATACAAATGTTAAAAATCAAAAGTTAGAGATAAGTTATAATTTATAGTTAAAATGAAGTAATTTTGCTTAAACCCACTTAGAGAAACTTTAAAAACGACATCATAACTGGAAAAACAGATTTATAGGCACTATGTTTTACTAAATTTAATTTAGGATGATATCATTAAATAATATATTGCCCACATTTTGCATCCAGCCTAGATATAACAAATTTACAAAGAGAGAAACCAGAGCTGTCTGTGATGGAAGCTGACCCAAGGCCTTTGGAGCTGCTGCTGTTGTATTGCTGTGCTTGTAAACTGGGAGTCCGTTTCGTTTCATTTTCCCATTGGCATGATAAGCATTCCTTCAAGCAGCACTCCTGTTTGCAGGGTCCAAGCCCCGCGTGTTCTAGTGCCATACATGCAGCCTTCTGGGTAACTGTTTCATCTCTGAAGAGTCAATGGGCTTGCAGCTGAGTGGAGCTCTTTTCTCTCTCTTCCTTGCCCTGTGCTTTGGCTCTGTGTTGGTACAGCATTTGATTTCTTGCTCCTGAAAATGTGGGGTAATCTGGAGGAATGTCGAAACAAGGCTATAATTTTTCTCTTATTGCACACTACAATTGTACACTTATTGCACACTGCATTAATGGTCATGTTGTTTCAGAATAAGTGGATGAGTTCTCTAGAGAGCCTGAATTTCCTTTTTAAAGATATCCTTAGGATACAACTGTAAAGGTGCATTGCTGAGTGGTTTCTGGAGTCTTGCTAGTCACACTTTCCCGAACACATTAAGCATTCCCATTTGACACTGATGTGTTCGAAATGATTAGCAGGAGAATACCTGCAGTGTTTGAATGTCAGTGTGGGATGTGGGCCCCATGACCGGCAGCCAGATAGATTGGTTCAGATTGTGCTGATAACAGTGGAATTCTTGGCTCTCCTTCTCCCGTTTGTGTTGCCAGCCCTGCCTCTTTCTCTGTGCTGTGCCATAAAAACACAAGAAGAATCCTGCTGGATCCGACCAGTGGTCCATCTAGGCTGGCGTCCTGTCTCACGCAGTGGCCAGCCAGTTACTCTGGATGGGCCAAGCAAACAGGGCATAGAGGCTTCTCCTGACATTCTACATAATCTCCTGTTCTCTGCCACAGTTTTTAGAGCTGATTCAGGAGGTGAGGCACTACGGATACATGCAGCTGGACCCCTGCTCTTGCGACTATCCAGAAGTAGGCTGCACTGCTGCCGTTCACGTGGGAAATAATGAGATTAGCTGCTGCATAAAGTTGCCAAGTAACCAGATCAAAGAGGTCAACTTCAAGATCAATCGGGTGAGGTGCTGGCAAGTCACGTTCCTAGTAAGTACCTTGAGAGAGAATGTGCATCTTTAACATCTGCATTAATTGTTTTGATTCCCCCCCCCCTTTTTTTCTTTCCTAATGCGTTGTGTATTGGAGAATCCCTGTGTCCAGGTTCCTTCTATGGAGGACGTTTTCGCCAGGAAGCTGCCATCTGGTTGTGCTTTCTCACCCTGTGTTATATGCAGCAAGAAATGTGTGTGGGGTGATTTTTGAATAGGGTGGCCTGGCACACACAATTTACCTAGTAGGAAATGGCTTTTATAGAGGACTTCTGGAATATAAAGTCAAACTTTTTGAAAGACTGAATGGGTTCCCAGCTGACTAGAGAAAAATGCTTTGTCTTTTTAATAGAGGCTTAATGGGATGTTATTTACCAGGTACTACTATTTACTTCTGGGTCACAAAAGGCTTCAGCTGCACGTGTCCTGTCGTGATAACAGAGCCTTAGTGCATGGGAAATTTTCTCCAGTCTTATTGGCAACATGGAGTGCATCACTGAACTTTACCTGCAGACATTTTGTTTTTTCATTGCTTCCTTTCTTTGCTGGTCCAACTGTGCAACCCTAAGTAAAGTTATGCTCTTCTAAGTCCACTGTCTTAGAATGGGTTTAGAAGGATTTCATGGATGTAGAAGGGTATAACTCCGTTTAGGATTGTATCGCAAGTGTGGTCAGGCTGTTCCAAAATCTCATTTTGAAGCTGGGTCCAGAAAGTTTCTCTCCGTGGTTGTCAGAAGCCTTTTTACTGATATGTGACGGTCTGGCACGGGCTTACTGCAAATTTAGAAGTCATTCCTAGATAAGAGCTTTACTAATTGTCAAAAAGTCTTTTTTCCTGCTCTTCATAGGCATCAGTGGGTCATCATCCTAATTCATCAAAGGGCTGGTGTTCTCATTTGCAGGTGTTTAGTTTAAATTCTGGTCTTATGTCCCCTTTGTGTTGGATCCCCAAGCATCGAGAATAAATCCACGTTTTAAAGAAAAGCAAAATTTATTTCAAAGCGTTGAAGACATACTCAAACACGTTCTTTGTTAGAACTGGGGATACACAGTTAGGTCAAGCATAATAAAGGAACTTCAAACAGATACAGATCCAATGAATATCTTTCCCGCTGGCGGGCTAAGGAAACGGTTGCGCGCCCAGTACATGGGAACCAGGCAGAACATCAGACAAAACACAGGTGCAGTAGTCCTGGGAAAATCAATAGGCAAGCATTACAGCATCTTCTCCCCCACACAACCTCCAGCAGTTATCTTTTGCATTCCAAAGCAGGAGCAGGATGATAGAAGCCAAGCCGGGTGTAACAGGGAAAGGATATGTACACAGAGGTCACAGAAAACAGAATGGCAGCTTGCTGACACTTTGGCTGGTTACCTTAATTCTTTCTCTCACTGGCTTTAAAACACAGTCTTTCCAGCTAATCCAAATTGTGAGATTTCATCCTGCCCAAGATTTGACCCCTCCTGTGTTTAGGTTGCAGAAACTTTATGGATTATTAATCAACGAGTCAGTTATCGGTAATGTTAAATAGTAGAGTTTGTTATGCAAATAAGGCTTTCTTATACTGACTCCTTGTTAACCTCTTGCTTCAAATTTTGAAGTCGTTCAGCTCTTTCATTTTAAAAGGTTATGAAACACTCTCCTACAGAGCACACTAGAGTGGTGTTTTTTCCTCCTGTGGACTTGATATGGCTCAGTTGTCAACAAAATCAGCCACTGCTGATAAAATTCCATGTATTTATTGACCAGGTTCCAAAGGGCCAGTCCTGAGCAGTCAAATGAGAAGTTGTGGGGCAATATTTATTGAAAGAAGGACTGAGAGAATTGATAGGGAGGCTCAGGGAACTGAGCAGAGTCTAACCGCTGGAAGTCCAAAATGGATAGTGCTAAAGGAGTGAACATTTCAAAATACCTCTTTTGTTACTGCAATGCCAAGTAAGAAGGCTGCTTCTTTGAATGTCATTTTCCATTTTATAAAGTCTGGTGGTTGGCTGTTCTCTGCGACCAGATTATTTGCTAGCCATTGGATTTCACACAACAAAATACAATTACACATTGCGCAGGTTTTTTGACTTCTTAGTTTTAAACCAGTGCTAAGTGGACTCAGTCTTTGAATTAATACTCCTGCATCGCAGTCTTACCTCATTTTCTTTTAACTGCTCAGGGATCTCTTTCAGACCAAGGGCTTGACCAGGTCTTGGAGCTCAGGTTCGAGTACCATGATTTTGACACTTGGAGATGGATTGTCTTTAACACAAAGCAGGTTGGTCTTGGTGCACTTAACTAAAGGAGTCAGAAAGGCCGGCTGTGCAAGTGCAAATGCGCATTTTGGAGCCTGAAGCTTTTTAAAAAACCCAATGAGGGTAGGGATTCAGAGTAGAAAAGCAGCCACTGTGCCATCCATAACCATTTCCTCACCGCTTTCAGTCTTCCCTAGGGCAGGGTTCAAAACTAGTGTGTGCCCACATTTTGAATCTGGGGGTGGGAATAGAGGGGGAAAGCTGCAGGCCGTGTTTAGATACCATCTGCAATGTCTCTGTTCGAGGATCCTACCCTCCTGAAGCTGTTTCTCCTGCACTTATACAGCATTGAGCTCTAATGCAGATGCTTACGTGTAATGTTTCTTTCTTTGGTAAGGTTTTTTTTTTTAATGTACATGTGTGTGCACCTGGGAGTCATGGTGACTTCTAGTGACTGACTCCTACTGGGGGCTTGGAGGATACTCAGAGAGGTGGCTGTACAAAGCCTGCCCCCGCCTCCTGCCTCTGGTATTGCTTGGAGGTCTCCCATCCAAGTGCTTTCCAGAGTCGGCCCTGCTTAGTTTCCAAGATTTGACGAGACTGGGCTTGCCAGACTGTCCAGGTCAGGGCTTGTAACGTTCCTTAAGAGGCAGTTGCTCGTCATCTTCAGGTGTTGAGTGTGAAAAGGGGACAGAAAGTTTAGGAGATGTATGATGGATCTTCCTAGCAACGTCTGTAACTGACATATAGCTACCTGGGGGCTCCTGGCTGCATTGGGGGGGGGAGGAGAAGTGCTTAACCCATCCCAGCAGGGTTTCCTTAACGAAAACGGATCCACCTCTCCATCCTGTTACAGCTCCTTCCACTCCTTTTTTTCTGTCTTTTTCCTTTAAAGAACAAATACTACTTTCATTTGTGGAAGTATGCTTGGGGTAGAAGGGTTAAATTCCACTTCTCGTTTCCATTTGGCCCCAGTCCAAATCAAGGCTCTGCACAGCTGCAATTCAGCTTTAAATGATGCTGCGATTCCCATGATTTTTCTTGCATCTGGTTTGACCTAATCGGCCTCTGTTGTCCTAGTAGAAATGCTTTAAAGCGCTGAAATACCCCTGCTCACAATATCTATATCTATGTGAAAACATTGGCTTCTTGTGGGGTTGATTCTCGATAGCCTTATAAGATGGGAATGACATGCCCTGTCCTGGATAGCCCAGGCAAGCCTGATCAGATCTCGGAAGCTAAGCAGGGCCGACTGTGGCAAGTACTTGGATGGGAGACCTCCAAGGAATACCAGGGCCGGGATGCCGAGGCAGGCAATGGCAAGCCACCTCTCTGAAACATCCAAGCCCCAGTAGTGGTTTCCAGAAGTCAACCATGACTTACAGGTGTGCACACACACACCTACCAATAATAATAATAATAGATCAGGGGTGTCAAACATGTGGCCAGTGGGCCAGATCAGGCCCTCGGAGGGCCCCAATCAGGCCCGCAAGGCCCTGTCTGTTTCCTGCTTCCATTTGCTGCTGCCATGTTACAGCTTGCTTTACCAGTCTCTCTCAATCGCCCAGGAGAGATAAATAGGCAAGGCTCTCCTGTGCAATAGAGAGAGTCGGGTAAAGAACTGGCTGAGGCTCCTCCCTGGGGAGGGGAGGGAACAGCCAGAACTCACTTCCTGGCCAGGCTGCAGGAGACAAAGGACAACTTTTATTTCCTTCCACTGGCTGAGGCTCCTCCCTGAAGGGAGAGAGGGAATGAGGAACAGGGAGGAAGCAACTTACCCTCCCTCTTCTCCTGCCTCCTCCTGGCTGAATGAGGGCCGGAAGTGGGGCGGCTGGAAGCAGGGGGCGGGGCTTCATCATGTGCCCCGCCCCCTGCACCTCACCCGGGGGAACTGCGTTCCCCTGCGTTCCCCCCCGAAATGACCTCTGTGTCCACCCATCATATTTCCTTTGTAGGAAGTTGTATTTATTTCTCTGGGGAAGAGTACAGTTTTGTAGACAAACACATGGCCCTCAGTCTGTGTTAGGATGCCTTCTCATGTTCTTGACCAGCACATGAAGCAACTTATGTACAAGAGGTTGCTGTGCCCAGCCATTTCATGTTTTCCTTTGGATCCTAGGCTAGAAGCACTGAGCACAAGATTTTTGTAATAAATGTCAATAAATTTATTTATTTATATTTATTTATAATTCAATTTATATCCCAATTGGGGCAAAAGCCATGTTTAAAACAATTAAAAACAGAATAAAAACATAACAATAATACAACAAAGTGCTGGTGCTCTGATGTTCCCAGTTCCAAGATGGGTTCTGGTAGGGTGGATTTGGACCAACGACGTAAGTTCCAAAATGGCAGATAGCCAGTCTTCTTCCCAGGGCCCGCTTGCACCCTGATGGTATCTCCACCAATTTTCAGCGGCGGTGCATTGGTGGAACAGTAGCGGCGGTGGCTCCTACTTGGAAGCCTGGCGGAAGAGCTCAGTCTTGCAGGCCCTGCGGAACTGCGCAAGATCCCGCAGGGCCCGGATCTCCTCCGGGGGCTCATTCCACCAGGTAGGAGCCGCCACCGAAAAGACCCTGGCCAAAGTAGGTTTGCAGCTTACAGATATACACCTGAACAGCATACTCAAGATTGCTACAGCACAGACATTTTGATGCAGTAATTCAGAGCAGAGGTGTCAGTTATCAGAGACTGTTAAATAGACAACATATTGCAAGGTTGCTAGTGTTTTAAGCATGTTTTATTTAAAGTTTTTTTAAAATCTTTAATTGCGTTTGTCTATCTCTGTCCTTTATAAAGTTTATATCTCCGCTACCTGGCATTACATTTTATGACACACAACAAGGTCTCATTTATGACAGATCCGGCCCTCATAACAAATGAGTCTGACACCCCTGTAAGAGATGGTAATGATGTGCTCTCATTGGAGAAGTTGTTATTTGAAAACACTATTATAGGCTTATTTGAATACATAAAGGGTAATTTGCAGTGAGACGGACTACAGGAACAGATATCCCTGTACATCCCAGTGGCTTAACATTGCCTCTGAAAGGGGACTTTCCTGGTCCTACCATTTGAGATTTTAGTGGCTTATGTTGGTTTCCTGTCTTGCACAGCTGTACAGCAGATAAGGAATAGTGCTGCTTCTTCCAAGAGCCAACCAAACATCACTGTTTAGACAAGGTCACAGCAAAGCAGGGGGGATATCTGGGACTGACATCATAGAGGTGGGAGCTGGAGATCTCCCAGAGTTACAGCTGATCTCCAGACTTCAGAGGTCAGTTCCCCTGAAGAAAGATTTCTCTCATTTTTAGGCATTTCTCCTAAGTAGTTGCTTAAAAAAGATGATAACGGAGCAGCTGACGACAACCAAAAGTGATCCAGAAAGGGTAAGCAAAGCTCATCTCGATGACCCTGCTTGCCTAACCCTTGGCTATTGCGTGGCTCCAACCCTCAGGAGACGTCTCGATGACCCATCTTGTCTGTGCCACTGCATCCCCTTGTTTTGTGCAGACAAGCGGCTGACTGCCTTCTCAGGGATCAGGAAGGCAAGCAAGGCTCGCTGCTTGTAAGTCCTTGGCAATGCTTTGGCGGCAGTCTTGTGCACACTCACTTAGGGGCAAGTCCCATTTGGCTGAGTGAGTGAATGTGCCATTGAGTCAAGATGGAAACTGAGGAACTGGGGCACAGAAACTGCTGCCTGCTGAAGGCCAACCACCATGTTCTTTCCCGTCTCAATCCAGACCTGTCTTACAAACTGCCCTAGACATCCCCCACCCCACCCCCCAAATTTTCTAGAATGCCACTTTTTATTTTTAGGTAAAATTAATAACTCTAGTTCAGGATAGTTTTAACACTCATGTGTTCAGAAGTAATTTTATCTACCAATTGTCTGCTACCGGCTACAGAATTCATGGTATACCTTAGTCTACTATTTACAGGGCAGAAAATAAGACCTCCAGACCCAGTGCTTCTTAACACTTGGATCAATGTGACTGTGTGATATAGTGGCGGGGATCTGGGAGATCTGGGTTTGAATCCCCCACTCTGCCATAGGAGCTGGCTGGGTGATCTTGGGCCAGTCACACGTTCTCAGTCTACCCTGCCTTTGTTGTGAGGGTGAGAGAACAATGATGTGTCACATTGGGTAGTCATTGAGGAGCAAGATGGAGGTAAGTGAAATAATAAATAAACTGCTGCCAGAAATGCTTGGCACCGGTGGAAGCTAGCAGTCAATCCTAAAGGAAATCATCCCTGACTGTTCTCTGGAAGGCCAGATACTGAAGCTGAAGCTCAAACATTTTGGCCACCAAATGAGAAGGGAGCAGTCACTGGAGAAGACCCTGATGCTGGGAAAGATTGAAGGTCAAAGAAGGGGACGGCAAAGGATGAGATGGTTAGACAGTGTCATCGATGCAAAGGACATGAAATTGAGCATGCTCCGGAGGACGGCGGAGGACAGGAGGGCCTGGCGTGATGTGGTCCATGGGGTCGCAAAGAGTCGGACTCAACTGTGCAACTGAACAACAAAATAGTATAGGTGTAGCATAGTGGTTAGGACCTCTGACTTGGGCCTGGAGGATCAGATTCAGATCCCAGGTTCTAATCCCCGCTCTGCCCTGGAAGCCCCCTGGGTGACCTTGGGGTCCGTCTCAGCTGATCCTTCCTCACAGCATAGTTGGTGAGGATAGGGTGGAGGAGGGGAGAACACTCTGGTAAGCTGTTTGGGGTCTCCGCTGGGGAGAAAAGCAGGGTATAAGTTTTTTAAAAATTTTTTACAGTTTCTACAGCCTTCATGTTGGTCATTTGACCTTGTTTGTATAGAAGTGTTTTTGACATTTAACCATCTCTTTTGGCAGACTGAGTTGCCTGAACCAGGTAAAGCTAAGAAGCAAAGCATTCATGCGAACCAGGTTTGTAAATAAAAATTGCATGAACAGGATAGAGAGGAGGGGGTGTGGGATGAGGGTAGGAAAGAAGGTTGTTGCTGGTAGGCTGTTCTGAAGGCTTTATGGGCAGCTCTGAGCCACAGTGTGGTCTTACCTGACTCATACAAGAGAATTGTTCTAGTGAAGATTTATGGGAATGCTACCGACAAGCATCAGAACAGGATGGACTTGAGAGAGAGAGAGAGAGCGAACGTAGCTTAGGGGTTCAGCAAGGAACCCCACATTCAAGGCTTGCCTCTGCCACTGACTCATGACAGGGCCTTGGGCAAGCCACTTGATTTGCAATATGGCAATAATACTACAGACCTGTATTACCCAGTGCTTGTTAAGATTGCTAGCGGTGCAATCCTAAATAGATTTATACCCTTCTAAGCCCATTGAGGGGCTGTGGTGGCCCAGAGGTTAAGACACTGAACTGAAGACTGGAAGGTCTGTAGATCGGCAGTTCAAGATCTGAGTGCCGCAAGATCTGAGCTCCCGTCTCTGGCCCCAGCTCCTGCCAACCTAGCAGTTCGAAAGCAAGAAATTGCAAGTAGATAAATAGGTACCACTTTGGTGGGAAGGCATTCCGTGTGCCTCGGTGTTTAGTCATGCCAGCCACATGACCACAGAAATGTCTTCGGACAGCGCTGGCTCTTCGGCTTGGAGACAGGGGGGATGAATATCCCCCTAGAGTCAGATTCGACTAGCTTCCAAGTAAGGGAAAGCTTTACCTTTACTTAAGTCCATTGATCCAGGCTAACCTGATCTTCTCAGATCCCAGGAGCTAAGCAGGGTAGGCTCTGGCTAGTATTTGGGTGGAAGACCTCCAAGGAAGTCCAGGGTTGTGACCTGGAGGCAGGAAATGGCAAACCACCTCTGAAGGTCTTGTGCCTTGAAAACCCTCTGGGGTCACTAGAAGTCAGCTGTGACGTGATGGCACACCAAAAAAGAAAAAGGATTCGGAAGGGTGCTGCTCTGCTTAGGACTGCTTAGGACTGTAAGTCATGTAGTTGAAGCACTTTATAGGCAGTTAAAAATGTTATGTAAACACTAATAACTATCTCAGGTAATTCGCTGCTGCTTGCAAAGGCACAGTCTAC
>NW_015177078.1:49078-62290 GCF_001447785.1 Gekko japonicus | reverse complement strand
GGCCGGGACCATTGGGGGCGGGGTGTGTGGCCTTATGACACACTTCCGGTGATGTCAGGGGGTGTGGCATATGCTAATGAGTTATGCTAATGAGTTCCCCTAGCTCTTTTTTTACGAAACGACCCCTGGTAGAACCTAACATGCACAAGTTATGATGTACTTCTACATTAATCCTTCTGATTGGGCTGCTGCACAAATTTGGTGCAGATGCCTTTGTATGATATCAATGTTGATTTTAGTTGTTCTTTAGCATTTTTGTTCTTTTGAGTTGCTTATCATACCACTATGTTTTGGTTCTGCACAGATATTTCATTCTGGTTTTATGCTGAGGAAAAGGCTGTCGGGTAGACCAAATGAGGACGACTGTGTGTTTGAGAAGATAAGAGAAGAAGACTTGTGATCAGCACTTTGAGAGCTGTTCCCTCTTCTTTTTGGTTCTTAAATAAGGGCCAGCCCCCTCTTTGGTTGCCAGCACAGCACTCTTTGCGTTCAGAGAGAAAGAGAGAGAGAGAGAACATTTTTGGTTCTGATAATTCAAAACATCAGTTACCCACTCCTGAGAACCATAAGCAGCTACAACTGGAAGGAAAAACTTTAATATTTTGTACATATGTTTGGTTTCTTAAAAAGTACCTTGGACTTTAGAAATAGACACATAATTTGTCCTGAATCAAAATAACATTTTAAAAGATTGCTTGCCAAGAAGATCAGAAGAAATGCGGCTACTGCAGTATTCTCTGCAGTTCCATTCCATGGGACACAAACCATAAGAACTATGCAACTAATATCCCCATGACTTCATTCTTTTGGGTGAATAATGGACTGCATTGAATCCGTCCAAGGTGTTTCTGTATACAAGGCATTTCTGATCACAGCCTTCAGTGTTTAATTGAATGTCTCATCAGGATCCATAATTTCTGTAAGAAACTTGTTCAAGAAACTGAGGATTTATTTTTCAGGCCCTTTTAAAGATTTCACTCTAGAACCTGAGAGAAGTCCAGGGTCATCTATTCCAACCCCCTGCACAATGCAGGAAATTCACAAACACCTCCCCCCACACCCCCACTGACCCCTGTTCCATGCCCAGAAGATGACAAAATCCATGCATTTGAGTTTGTCCACACATACCCCAAACCCCTAACATAGCTTTTTCTTTTGGTCATCAAACGGGACTTCCTCCTACCTTTTATACCAGTGAAAAAGCTAGTTTGATCCAACCCATTGTCTACAAAAAATGTACTGACTCGTACAGACTACTGCAGTAACCACAGCAGTTACTGTCCACAATAACTGTTGAGTATGCCCCAATCTTCAGGGACTTACATATGGCTTTGCACTGGTATAATGTCCTTTTGTGGGTGGGGGTAGTATTACTTCCCTGGCAACCTTCTTGAGACATGGTACTGAACCTTGGGAAAGTCAAGAAAAGCCTCATTGCATTATATCTGGACTGGACCTTAATTTGAAGCTGCTGCTCAGTTTGTTACAGTTTTTACATTGTTGAAGCTGAAGAATGCACTAAATACTTGAAGATTATAGTCATCTGGAATGACGTCTTTGCCATGTCTTTGATTCCCCCCCCCGGTACTAATAACTGCAATAAATTATTGACAGGGCTATTGGAAATGTTTTCCCAGTTTTAATTATTCCACTACAATATAGTCTTTTTTTAATCGGTATGTGTGTGGTGTTTTTTTTCAGTCAAGTCACAGCAGACATATGGTGACCATCCAAATACTAGCCAGGGCTGATTTTGCTTGGCTTCTGAGATCTGACAAATTGGGCTAGTGGGGGTAACGTGTAACAAAAAACCCTTCTGAATATGTTAAAATGGTACTGTGAAATAATTTGACAATAAGAAAAAAATGTGAGGAGTGGGTTACGAAGAACGTCAAGCATTTCTTCCAATATAGCAGAAAATCAGCCAGGGCCCTTTGGTTGATAGAGTACAAACAGGATTGCTTACGGATAGCTGAGAAACTGAATTAATTCATTGCATCTGTTATCACTATGGGAAATGTTGGACATGTACCCGTGCCAGAGCCATGGTTTTTGGGAAGGGTATCTGATGAAATAAGTCAAACTGAAGTAATGAAAGATGAAATTCTAGAACTACTGGGCAAATAAAAAATGATGAGGTCTCCAGATCTAGATGGCATATACCCAAAGGGGTTAAAAATCTCAAATATGAAATTGTTGCTCTACTAACCAGAATATGTGGCGTTGCTAAAAGTAGTCTCTGTGCTAGAGGCCTGGAAATCAGCAAATGTTGCAATGATTTTACAGAACGGGTCCAGAAGGGATCCAGGAAATTACAGGACGGTTCACTTAATATCTGTTCCAGGTGAAATAGTAGAAATTGTTGTTAAATACAGAATCGTTATGGTGATTGATGTTTTTGTATATTTGTAAAATTAAAAAAATGAAAAGAGAATTAAGCACGCAGAAAAACAAAGCCTGCTGAGGGAAAATCAGCATGGTTTCTACAAAAAGAGGCCATTTGGTTTTGGGGGGGGGGGGGGGAGACGGCAGAGCCTAGAAAGGGCTAAGGTTGTCAGCTTTGTGAGCTACTGACATTGAAGTTGTGAGTGGCCGATTTGGCTACTGCATAAATTAGTTTGCTCTGGAGCCATACTGAGCGAGACAAAAATGAGCGAGCCAGAGGCTAAAAAACTGTGAGCTAGCTCACACTAACTCAGAGGGAACATTGCCCGTGAGGTAGGTGGGGCTGAGAGAGCTCTGAGAGATCTGCTCTTTCAAGAACAGCTCTGACAGAACTATGGCTTGCCAAAGGTCATCCAGCAGCTGCAAGTGGAGGAGTGGGGAATCAAACCCGGTTGTCCCAGATTAGAGTCCGCACACTTAATCACTACACCAGACTGGGCTTCCAAAAGGCTTCTGACAAGGTACCTTACCAAAGACTCCTAAGTTTAGCACTCATGGGTTAAGAGGATGCATCTTATGAATTAAAAAGGGTTGGGTTTTGCAAGTATCATTTGTTCAGTCATGAAAAGGGTTAAGCTGAAGTTTCTGTAAACTAATAGCAAGTTTAGCATAGAATTTACATCAACCTCACCCTCTTCCCCCCTGCCCACTGAAGTAGCCGGCAGTTGGAATTGGGATTGACTATTTATTCGCCATCTGATTCTGGGAATGTTTTATTAATGTTTTAATTGGTTTTATCTAGTTTCTATTTAATGGATACTGTACATTGCCCAGAGCCCTGCGATGGCAGGGATTGGGCGATTCATAAACACAATTTCTCCTTATATATCATTGAGTAGTGGGGTGGCACTTTCCAGCTCTCCCATTGGCTGTGCAAGACTAGGCAGATTGCTGTGTACTTTTCCTTCTGGGGAACTGTTGTTGCCAATCTCCAGGGGATGGCTGGAGATCACTCATAATTACAACTGCTCTCCAGATGGCAGAGATCAGTTCCCCTGCAGAAAATGGTGAACTTCGTGTTCTTATACTCTGCTGAGATGGCCCTCCTATGACAGCCAATGTGATGCAGCAGTCAGTGCCTCAGAGCACGGTACAGGCTGCAGGTGTGTGTGAGGGAGACGGAAAGCTGAAGAGTGAGGGGCAGATAACGGCAGGTCGATGCATGGCTGGGAAGGAGAGAGTTGTCAACTCCATATTGGGAAATTCCTGGAGACTTGAGGGGTGGAGCCTGGAGAGGGTGGGGTTTGAGGAGGGGAGGGACCTCAGACAGGTACAATGCCATAGACTCCACCCTCCAAACCAACCATTTCCTCCTGGGGAACCACTGTTGCCAATCTCCAGGGGAGGGGTGGCGATCACTCAAAATTACAACTCCTCAGGTAGCAGAGATCAGTTCCTCTGGAGAAAATGGTGGACTCTGTGTCATTATACCCTGCTGAGGTTGCCTCAGCAAATTGACGCTGAGTGCCCAAGGCTGATGCACTCTCCCAGAGCCTCTTTCTAGAGCTCATTGTATTTATTTCCACAATGAGTCTTATTCCTAGTAATAATAATAAATAACTAATTAGGTATGGAGTGGCCTCTTCCCACCAAAAAGGGGGAAGTTTTATTTTTAATGAGGGAACAAAAAAACAAGATGGAGTAGATCAGAACTAGAAAGAGGAGTTAGTCAGACTGTTGCTGCTTTCTTTCCATGTAATCCTTTCCCTAATTTTAAAGTAAACTTTTTCTTAGAATTTAAATGCACACGTGGCTCTGCTGCATTATTCCACTGCACTTCCTTTACTCTGCTAAATATCCAACAAAGATCGATTAAAATGCAGGAAGCAAAGAGTAGGAATAAATAGACAGTTTCAGCAATAGATGGGGGTGAGCCGAGGGGGGCCCACAAGGAACAGTGTTGGGGCCGTGGGTTAGAATTTTTTTCATAACTGATCTAGAAGTTAGGATGAGTAGTGTGGTGGCCAGATTTGCAGATGACACCAAATTCTTCACACTTGTAAAAACCAAGGCATATTGTGAGAAGGAGTTCTCTAAGTTGGGTGAGTAGGCAACACTGTGACAAGTGGAGTCAATATAGACAAGTGTAAAGTGATGCACACAAAATCTGAATTTAAAAGCATGCTGATGGGGACCAAACTGGTAGAAATTGAGAAGAAAAGAAATCTTGGAGTTATGCTGGATAGCTTGATGAAAATGTTAACACTGGGCACGGCATTATCAGGAAAGGGACTGAAAATAAAACATGTAAGCATATAGACACAGCAATCTGCCTAGTCTTGTAACAACAGCATTTTCCTTATCTAAAAGAAGCATTAAATCATTGACATTTTCAGAGATTTTTCTTTCTTTTGCATCTTCATCCATTGCAGCCTTGATGTCACTGCCTTAGACTGCATCAGACTAGATCCCGTCTTACCAAAAACTGACACAGGTTCTCAGGCAGGGGTCTTTTTCAGTCTTTTTCTGCCCCCTCTTTCTGAGACTGTTTGAATATGATCTGTGATTTAGCTGATTCATAATGTGGTAGAAACTAATAATTTTAGGCCAAAAATCTAAAGAGAAAGGTGCAAAATAGGAAAGGCTTGCAAAAATCTTCCCAGAGTGACTATCTTGTTAAATTGGCTCATGATACCACGTTGGAAACCATCAGTCTTGCATCTTATTTATATCAGTTACTGCCTAGACAACAATTCAATGGGTCATAAGATCTGTTTTGTACAATATAAGTATGAATGTTGAGGAAATTACACCTGCAGCTGCTGTACTGCTTTACCACGACCCACCTTGCGCAAGGAAAGTGACTACTAAGAACTCACACATGTTCACTCTGCAGTTTCTACAAAAAATATGTGAAATAGGTGACTGGGGCTGAATGTAGCAACTTGGTGACCCAGTGCACAATGGGTTGGAGCCTGGGGGGGCAGGGTTTGGGCAGAAGATATCTCAAGGGGTATAATGCCATCGAGTATATCTCCAAAGTACCAAAGTTCTTCATGGGAACTGATCGCTATTGTCCGGAGATTAGCTATAATAGTGGGAGATCTCCAGGCTCCACCTGGAGATTGGTAACCCGACTGCTGGCAATGTAAACGAAGTGAAAAAATGCTGCTGACTTTTCTTCGAAAATTCTGTCCACCAACTCACCCGCACAAATCTGACAAGTCACAGGGTCAAAAAAGCAAGCTCGACCGTCTGCCACCTTTGATTTAAACGAAGAAGAACACGTCCTTCCTCCATACCATTTAACGCAGCATCGAGCTGCTGCTTCATCCGCCGGCCACCAAGTGGCGCTAACTCGCAAGGCTCTGCCGGAAAGCGACTCTTCCAAGGCTCGTTTGCGCTCTTCCATTCCGTGAGCACGGGGACACAAAGAGCCCTACGGAGCTACAAAGGTACGATTTCGCAAACAAAACAAAACACAGGTTCTAGATTGAAGTTTCTGGAGTCATCATCTTGCGGGGCAACTTCAGTGTAAAACCCCAAAAAGGTAGTGGGCGCCTTTTGATTGCATGTCTGGAAAACCATCATGCCTTCACCGCCCACCGAAAGCAAGCTAGATAAAGTTTGCAGTTTTCGTTTTCTCTTTGCGGGGTTAGTCCTTTCTAGGGTTATGAGCTCTGGGTCGGTAAAGACCTGGAGATTTTGGGGGTGGGGCCTGAGGAGGATGGAGTTTAGGGAGGCCACCTGCCAAAGCGGACATTTTCTCCAGGGGACCTGACCTCTAATTTCTGAAGATCAGCTGTAACCAGTGTTCCCTCTAAACCGAGTTAGTGTGAGCTAGCTTACAGTTTTTTAGCCTCCGGCTCACACATTTTTGTCTCAGCTCAGAAAGGATGGCTCCAGAGCAAACTAATTTATGCAGTAGCCAAATCGCTCACTCACAACTTTAATGTCAGTAGCTCACAAAGCTGGCAACCTTAGCCCTTTCTAAGCTCTGCCGTCTTTTCTCCCCGCCCCCCCCCTCCGAATCCCAAACGAAGCCCCACAATTTAATTTCAACAGCAATTCGACAAGGGCGCAGTGAGAAGAAAGGCAGGGGTGGAAGAGACATGGGCTTTTGTTATGAAGAAAGAAATAAGTGTCTCAAAACTTATTAACACAAATATTTTCACTCACACACCAATGTTCCCTCTAAGCTGTGGAGTCTTGTGAGCAAAATTTCTACTTTGTGAGCTGCTGGCATTAAAGTTGTGAGCGAATGATTCGGCTACTGCATAAATTAGCTTGCTCTGGAGCCATGCTCCCTGAGCTAAGACAAAAATCTGTGAGCTGGAGGCTAAAATTCTGTGAGCTAGCTCACACTAACTCAGCTTAGAGGGAACATTGCCCCCCACCCCAGGCAGAGTAGATGTTTGGAACGCAGAAGCTGGATATACGATCAACTCCTGTTCTTTGGCAACAATAATCTGGGTTTCCGGAGAAATCACAGCTCCCTAGTCCCCGCTTGCTTTCAACTTCCTAGCAGAGCGCTCGCTCCCTCTAGGCTAGATCTCGCTGCCAACAGAATAACCTTCAGTCGGTCTTCTCCTTTTGTGATGATTTTGTAAACATGCTTCATTTTCTGCCCGCAATGGCAGCACAGAAGGAACAGGCCATTAAGGCTTCCTTAAAGGGACAAGGGATTTCTTTTCGAGGCAAATAGTAACCCTAAGAGCGCAACCTCTATCAATGAATAAATCAGTGCGCCTCCTCTCCGTATCGCAAACGAGAGCGAAACATCAACCAGCCGCCTCACGAGCGCTTCTCCTGCGCTGCAAATCCGGAGTGACGCGATGCGCTCAAAGCAGGGCGACGAAAGGAAAAGAATCCGGCCTCTAGATTCCCGAGGTGCTACCGCCACTCGCGTGGCAGCGTCTGCGCACACTGCAACTGAGAGCCGGAAGTGAGAGGTGCTGAGAGGGTTCGCGTTGTGTGAGTCTCTTTGGGCCAAGCGGGGCCTGCTCGGAGAAAGCGGAGTCTGGAGCTGCCACCGACCCGGGAGGCGCCAAGGGAAGCGCGGCTGCTGTGGCCTCTTCGGGGCCAAGGTCGGATTTCAGAGCTGGGTGGAGGAGCCTTGGAGGGAAGGCGGAGGTGGGGGTGTCGCTTGCAGGGAGCAGCAGGGGTCCGTGTTTGCCGTCTGGGGGTGGGAATGGGGGGGGGAATCTCTGCGTAAGAGGAAATCAGAAGGCGTTCCCTGTTTAGAAAATGCTACCTGCCCTCCTTTCCCGCAGGACTTCTGTGTGGCAGGCAGAAATGCATCAGGTGAAGCTTCCACCCCCTTCTACCATCGCCGCTTTCCCTAATATAGAGGATCTGAACAAACTTGTTGAAATCCTACCTGCCCCACAATGGCAAGCAACCCAAAACTGGGCCTCCCCCCCCCCCTTGTGTCCTCACTTTGGTGATAACAAAATGTCCCTGGTCCTATCTGGGAGGGACGTGGTGGCCAGGATGGCGGGACAGGTTCTTGTGCTCCGTCGAACCTCGGTTTTATACCTGTAATAAAATGGCAAAGGGAGGGGGGGGGGAGGCGGCCGATGCTGTGTGTGTGTCAGTACCTCCGCCTTCCCTTCTCTTAATAACACCCTCCCGGCAAACAGCTCTGACGCTATTGAATGAGATAAGATGGTGGCTGTTTTACGCTGATCGAAGGAAACCCTTCTGGTCAGCCTCAGCTGTCTGGTGTTCACTAGGATCTGGATCGAGGGTGAAGCAAGCGGCTCTAAGAGGAGTAGCCACCACGGGGATGACTCCTACCATGTTAGCGTTTGCACTCACTGTCCAGTTAGGGGAGCTGTCTCCTGAAATATAAACTGGGCTAAGAATGGAGTTGGAGACGTGAGCAACGGTTCAGACTCGAGTTCAGACTCCAGTTCAAACTCTCTGTGAGCAACAGTTCAGACTCCCAGTTTAATTCTTTTTACGCCTCTTACTTGACCCAAAGGTTGTAAAGTAACTATTAAATATACCAAATTCAGAAGCACTGCTTTTATCTTGTGGTCTGTAAATTAAAGTTACCTAAGCCACACCAAGTGCATCTTTTTTATTTTGCCCCTTCCTGTAAGGCGCTCAGAGCAGCCTTTGTGGTTCTCTCTTCTTCCATGTTATCTTCACAACAAGCCTTTGAGGGAGGTTAGGCTGAAAGAGAGAGACTGGCCCCAAGTGTCATGGCCATTTCGGTCAGTAGCTTATAAAATGTCTTTTCCCTACCAAAGTAGACCCCCTCACTGCTCTGAGTTCTCTCCTCTGTCTGCCAGGACATTAACTAAATGTAAAGTGGAAAAGAGCAAGTCTTGACCTATCTTGGAATGTAAAGTGATACTAACTAGAAACACGGTGTGTTCTCTGAGGGGATCTGTGAGCATTAGATTCAAGGCAGCCTAGAGTTCTCTCTGCTGGTGTGTCATTCTGCTAGGACCCATTGATTTTAAAGAAGGAGGATTGCAGTCTCAAGTAGCACATTTCAAACTCCCCTGCTGTCGGGGGAACTGTTTCCTTATTAGTTCATCCGCTGGGGAGCACTTTGCAGAGGATTCTGGGATATGTCCTTAGTTTGTTCACGGCTCCGCCTGAACGTGCTGGACTCACGTCAACTAAAAGCACACTTCTGAAGATTCCCAGCCCTTTCCTCTCCCGCAGCTATGCATTTCAAGAGCAAACTTAGCAATGACAGCAAGAAGTCCTTTAGACATCTTGTCTGCTGCAACCAGTTGCCTTTCTGAGGAAGCCCTGACAAGCTTTTGAGGAACCTCGCTGATTCCAGGATCACATTTTGACAACTCCTTTCTGTGGAAGCTGCTAAAAGGTTTGCCAGCCCTAGATGGACCATGGGTCCCAACTGCTCTGGCTGTGCCAACAAGGCCTCTTAAAATCCTGTATATCAGTCATCTTCCATGTCAGCAATCCATGGGGAAGCAATAAAGATTAAATCTCATTTCACTATGATTTGTGTAAATGGTCAGGTTATCTGGGATAATTAGTAAGAATATTTCAGCCCCATGTTGTATTGGGAGAGGCTGTGGCTCAGTGGGAGAAGAGCCAGTCCCTGGCAGCGCAGGGCAGCAGATGCTGAGAGAGACTCTTTCCACCTGAGGAGGAGCTGCTGCTGCTGGCCAGAGGAGACAGCACTGAGCTAGATGGGTGGATGTTTGAGCTTGGTCCAAAAGACAGCTTCTGATGTCCATAGGTGGCTGCATTTCTGATACCACTGTGATCAATGCCAATGACACATTTAATAAATTTTACATTGAAACAGCGTCCAACTTATTCATTATCTCAATTTTACATTAAAACTGGCTGCTACTAATAGATATTTCAATTATTGGCTTGCTCCTATCCAAGAAATGCAATGGAACTGATAATTCATTGAAGAAAACACCTTCCAACTCTATAAGAACTTTATAAAATTGCTCTTGAGGAAGACCTTTGAAATGAGTGTAAAAACCGGTGTACTCATCGAGTAAAGAGAGGAAAATGCTGGACTCTGTTGAGAAAATGAATGAGTTGGACTCTGTTTTAATGTAAAATTGAGATAATGAATAAGTTGGATTCTGTTTCATTGTAAAATTTATTAAATGTGTCATTGGCATTGATCACAGTGGTTTCTTGTTTGTTGGCATGTGCCTGCACACTGTGACCCCTGTTTGTATCTTGTTTGAATTGCATTTCTGATACGGCATACACTGCATGAAGGGGGAATCTCTGGTTTTAATGTCACTTGGCACTGTGCCTGGAGAAATGTAAGAGGATGTAGGTCAGTCAGAGAATACTGGGCATATTCTTTTGAGAAGGGTTTTGCTCTGTTTATAGGTTAGTTCTAGAGCAGGAAAGTGTGTGCTGCTGGAACAAGTTTAACAATCCCGTGTGCAGAGCTGTTCACCTACGGGCAGCGAGACTGGACATTTTCTTAATGTGAGTATTTGTGATGCAGTGGTTGCAGTGTTGGACTAGGAGCTGGTAGACGCAGGTTCAAATTATGTTCTCTGCCGCTGAAGCTTGCTGGGTGACCTTGGGCCAGTCCCTCTTTCTCAGTCTCCTCTGTCTCATAGGATGGAATGCAGACGAGAGAATACTGTTGGAATTGGTTCTGGATCCCTGTTTTTTCGGGGGGGATATCTGAATAAATGCATTTACTTAAATGCAAATTTTAAAGTGCCAGTCCCTCTTTCTCAGTCTCCTCTGTCTCATAGGATGGAATGGAGAGGAGAGAATAGTGTTGGATTTGGTTCTGGATCCCCGCAAGGGGGGGGGATATCTGAATAAATGCATTTACTTAAATGCAAATTTTAAAGTGATCACTAAATTCTGGCTTGCAGCCATGTGAGTTTTCAGCTCACATGTATTTCTTTTTAGGTTGGGGTCCTGTGACCAGTGTGGTGTAGTGGTTAAGAGTAGTATCTGGAAGTCCCGGGTTCAAATGCTATGGGAGCTTGCTGGGCCAGTCACACTCTCTCCACCTAACCTACCTCACAGAGTTGTTGTGAGGATAAAGAGGAGAGGAGAAGGATGTAAGCCACTTTGGATCTCCATTGGGGAGACAGATGGGGGTCTAAATGAATTAAAGAAAGAAAGAATTGGAGGCGCTCAGTTTGCAAAGGACTGATGAAGCCACTGTTCTGCTGCTGACAGTTCTGGCTGACAGCGTAGGGTTGCCAGGTCCCCCCTGGCCACCAGTGGGTGATGGAGGCAGGGTTGCCGGATCCAGGCTGGGAAACTCCTGGAGATTTGGGGATGGAGCCTGGAGAGGACGGGGGACCTCAGTGGACCACAATGCCTTCAAGTCCACCCTCCAAAGCATCCATTTTCTTCAGGGAAACTGATCTCTGTAGTCTGCAGATGACCTGGAGGTTGGCATCCCTACTGATGGGCAGTGTTCCCTCTAAGCTGAGTTAGTGTGAGCTAGCTCACCGTTTTTTAGCCTCCGGCTCACACATTTTTGTCTTCGCTCAGGAAGGAGGGCTCCAGAGCAAGCTAATTGATGCAGCAGCCAAATCGCTCGCTCACAGCTTTAATGCCAGTAACTCACAAAGTAGAATTTTTGCTCACAGGACTCCACGGCTTAGAGGGAACATTGCTGATGGGTAGACCAAGAAGCCTGGTTTGTTTTGGAACCTCCAGCCTTGCAGTCCACAAGACTTCTCTGGGCTTTCAGTTCCTGTTCTCCCCTATTAAAACAGCCTGTAAGCGGCTAGTACCCCAGAGGGCGCCAGTGATCTAGGAAAAATCCCCACGCTGCCTTTTGCTTCGAGCTGCTTCAATTGGTAAATAACTTGTGGTTTTAAACAGCACACTCAGAATGCCCTCAAATCTCATAGCTCTGCACTGAGAGCAGGCGTACGACGGACAGTCTAGGCATATATAGCTGGCTGCTTAAAACCCACTGGTTAAGTGAGCCTGTGAAGCGGCAGAACAGAGTGCAAGATTTCAGCCGTTTTAGACTGTAAAAGAAATCATAAACTCATAGGTGAGGTCTTAAATGTATCTTGTCCCTGGTTATATTTGCAGGTGGGGAGGAGGGGGTGCCATAAATGAGGATGGCACTTAAGGCTTAAATTCCTAGAACCATGAATGAAGCAGAGTTTACGCAAAGGATCTCTGTCGCCTCCCCCATGAGCTGTGTGTGCCAAGTACCATCAGATTGCAGCCAAGTTATGGCAGCCCCTCTGTTTTATACACAGAAGGTCCCGGGTTCAACCCCTGGCACCTCCAGTTTAAAGGCTGAGGTCGTAGGTGACATGAAAGACCTCTACCTGAGACCTGGGAGAGCCACTGCTGGTCTGAGTAGACAATACTGGCCTTGATGGACCAATGAGCTGACTCACTCTAAAGCATCTTCATGTGTCCATGCATGGTTGGTGGGGATATGTATCAATCCACAGTCACCACTGATTTATGCAGAATGTTATGGGGAGGGGGTGTGGCTCAGCAGCAGAACATCCTAGGTTCAATCCCCGGCATCTCCAGTTAAAAGGATCATGTAACAGATGATGTGAAAGGCCTCCACCTGAGACCCTGGAGAGCCAATGCTGTTCTCACTATCACTAGGCGAACTAGGGCGACGGCCTAGGGCACAGATCTCCCAGGGGCGCAGCAAGGCCCCTGCTGCCGCCACCCGGCTGCCCCCAGCATGGCTTTCTGAGCGCCCCTGCTCCACAGCACGCCCCTTCCCACGCCTCACGCACCCCCTCCCTCCTGCTCCTGCAGTTTGTGCCAGACTCCCACGGGCGGGCAGCCTCTTGTCGCCAGCAGCCCGGCTGGGGCAAGAAGGTTGGAGACTGGCAACGGGCGGATTCAGGGGAAGGGGGCCAAGGGGAGCGCTGCCTGGGCCCAGCGGGGCCCCTGGCAGGCAGGGAGGGAGCCAGTTCGTGGGGCTGCTGCAGCTGCGCTGCCAGGCCTATCAGTGCCCCCAAGCACGAAATCCCGTGTGTTAAATGCCTGGCGCTCCTCCTCCTCCTCCGCAGGTAGCTCTGGGACAGGCGGGCGGGGAGGCGAAGGGCTCAAGGCCTGCTCACCTGCCTGCCTAAGGGCCAGTGACTGGCGCCCGTCTGCCATCCGCCTGGCCCTCCTCAGGCCCCGCCGGCTTCTCCTTCCCATCTGTCTCTCTGGGGCGGGCAGCCGGAGGAGCAGGGCAGAAAGCAAAGGTGCACCAGTCTCGTGCCCTGCGGCACAGCAGCAGCAGCCGCCACCCCCGTGGCGACCGCGGGTCCAGCTTCCCATCCCTTGCCGTTGTCGCCCTGTGGGAAGTCCCCCCCCCCCAGGGCCCGCTGGGGATTTGTTTGCTGGTCT
>NW_015177078.1:0-48523 GCF_001447785.1 Gekko japonicus | reverse complement strand
GGGGGGGGGCAGAAGGTAACCTCGCCTAGTGTGCAAAAAAACCTGGAGCCGGCCCTGGCTGTTCTGAATAGACAATGCTGACCTTGGTGGACCAAGGGTCTGCTTCCGTATAAGGAAGCCTTATGTATCGGTGACTTTTTGAAAAAATTCCATGCAGGGTTTCTCTCAACACAGTATCAAAATTCCCATTGACAAATATAAATCCTCAATTAAAATACAATAAAATCCATTTTAAAAACCCTTAGGACGTCATCGTAACACAAAACATGAAAAGCGGGTCAGACCTGAATCTGATTTTGTGACATTTCTAGTGTGCTCCTTGTGGACTAATCCTGTTCCTGCAGTTTGTAGCCTTGTCTCATCCTTTCCATATGTTCTTTGCCTATCACATATCTTCTTTCATTTATTTATTATTTATCAGATTTATACCCCGCCCCTCCCCGCAACGCAGGTTCAGGGCAGTTTCCATACAAACATAAATGCAGTTAAAATCATACAGTCATTTAAAACACAACAGATAAAATACAAACATAAGGTGCTGGCAACAGTTAAAACTTAACTTAGAACTTCTTTCATGTTTGTGTCTACCCAAAAGCTTCTTGCCTTGAAGGCAACCAATTAGACCTTTAGCAAGTAGGACACCGATTTCCCAGTATCAGTGGGGGAGAAGATTTTGGTGACTCTCACTGATAGCAGCCTTTGTGGAAAGCCACTAATCTGCAGTTACGCCTCCATAGTTCACAAGAAGGATCTACAGGCAACTATATGGAAATGGCTACCAGGATGTGAGGGTGATTGGATGGATGGCACATCATTAGTCATTTGCCTGGTTACCTGTGGTGAATAACAAATGCCTCCAGGTGAGCAAGCATGGCTGAATTCTTGTTGCTTACAAGCAAGCTCTTCCTCTCTCCCATTGTGTGTGCGCATATGTTCATGTATGCCTACATGCATCAGTGACTTGGCACTCAAAGCAAGTGACGGGCATCCCACTTGGTCCTTATTTGCAGATTCTCTCCCTGTTTCATCAAAGAAAAATTAATAGGAAAGCTGTTGTTTACTTTGTACAAATGAAAAAGTGTACAGCGGAGAAATGGATGCCAAAAAAGTATAGCAAGCCTGTTGGGGCTGGTATATACAGGAAGGATGATCTTTTTAGCAGTGACAGGTTGCCTCTAATTGCTTACTGAAGTTCAAATGTAAATAAGGAGCATACAGATGTAAAAGGAAATCCCATTAAGTGTGGCTTTATTTATAGTGCTTATAAGAACACCTGATTTGCATACCTGTATCTGTCACCTTGAGGAAGCCTAGAGCATATGCTTCCTTCTTTGGTAGCGGAAGAAAAATATCTTTCCTCTCTTCCTGGTTTATCTCCAATCTGTCCATGTGCTGAAATGAAGCCCCGAGGGGGAAGGTGATCTGTTCTTAGGAAGCATTTATCAGCAGCCTGACATCCATAGTAATGTCTGAATTAGCCCTCAAAATGAGGAGCGCTACAGATCCTTGCACTGCCAGAACGGGGACAAGAGAAGTGTTCCCTATTCAGAAAAGAAGTAGAGTGCTTCTCTGCAGGCCATTTTCCTGAACAGAGAGCGGTGTGCCCCCAGATTTAATTGGCGCTTCCACGCAACATTGCACTCATTGTAAAAACAACTTGTGAACCTCCTGGGACTTCCTTCTCTGAACCTGGGACCTCCTGGGACTTCTTTCTTTGATCTGGTGAAAAGGAGGAACTGTGGGTGGAATGCTTGTGTGAACACTGGGCCCATGCTCCACAGCCAATAGAGGAGCGGCAGTGAAGAGCAGCTCTGTGTTATCCCCATTTTAGCCCTTTAATGGGCTTCTTTTCTTTTCCCAGCTGAGCCTCTGTGTATCTATATGGCATGGCTCAGCTGTTGGGGTTTGCAGGGCATGATTCTCATTACATCAGTGCTTTCCCATGGGGCGGGGGGGGGGAGAGGCATGTGGCCGCCATTCCTGCCCGCTTCCAGGTGGCTTGCTGCTGCTATCACAGCAGGGGTACATTTTTTCACACCCTTGTGAAAGCAGCCTAAGAAAATAGCCTGGGGCGTCGCATATGGCACCATACAATGTGGATCCCTGTTTCATGTGATGATTTGTTGCTTCCTATTCAGAAAGGTGATGGCTCCAGGGGTTGACGCCTTACCCAACTTCGGTTCACTGTGTGTTTTCCTTTCATTGCCAACCATAGGCTTGGTGTGTCTTCCAGCTGAAGAGCAGCCATGTCCTACGTTTTTGTCAACGATTCCTCGCAGACAAACGTGCCTCTGCTACAGGCTTGCATTGATGGAGATTTTAACTATTCAAAGAGGCTGTTAGAGAGCGGCTTTGACCCGAATATTCGAGACAGTCGGGGCCGAACGGGTCTCCACCTGGCTGCAGCCAGAGGCAATGTTGACATCTGTCAGTTGCTGCACAAGTTTGGTGCTGACCTTCTGGCTACTGATTACCAGGGTAACACGGCCCTTCACCTCTGTGGGCATGTAGATACCATTCAGTTCCTCGTCTCCAATGGACTCAAAATAGATATTTGGTAAGTCATGGTTTATTGCTGTTTTTTTTAAATTTTGAATTTATTGTTGAATGTATTGTACATTGCTTTTTAATTTTGAATGGTAACTTGTTGCCTGATAGCATGACTGCAGTAGGAAAAATGGGAGCAGCTGCAGAAGGTTGCTTGTTTGTTCTTTGAGATGTGCCGCTTATTCTACAGTAGCATTTAAAAATCAGGCAACAGTAGAAATGCGGTGAACTTCTGGCCTCCTACCTAACTAGCTGGTGAGCAGCACAGGTCTTCTGGAGCTACTGTCTTTTGGTGCTTTACCTCTGTGTCATCCTTGCAAATAGCCTTATTCGCTCCTCCATACCATCACTGAAACATGAGGACACAAGAAGAGCCTGCTGAGTCAGGAGAGGGGTCTGCCGTGTGCAGTAGCCAACCAGTTGCCTCAGAGGGCCAAACAAGCATGGCATAGAGGCCAAGGCTTTCCCTGATGTTGCTTCCTGGCATTGGTACTTGGAGGCTTGCTCCCTTAATGAGAGTGGTTCCCTTGAGTCACCATGGCTAGCAGCCATTGCTGGGCCTCTCTTGCATTTAAAGTTCTTTGCGCTTGTGGCCATAGCTGTCTCCACTGGCAGTCAATTCACAATTTAATTATTCATCAGATGATTGCATACATCATGTAAGTTGTGGTCAGTTTCTACCCTAGCGATCCCTGTTCCTGGTGTGATCATCGCCGTAGCTGAAAACATTCTCCATGCACAATAAAAGCACCAAGTAACTGTCCGTACCACAAGTTGTGATGGCCCAACAGAAAAGCCAAATAATGATGACAGATTCCAGTCTCTTCTGCATGGTAATGGTTGGGTCCTGAAGATCTGTTCTGCTAATGGCAGTGCTTTCCTGGAGTGGAAAAAAGCCATTAATAGGTCAGAGACCCATCACGGTATGTAAAATCTCTGGACATGGATGGTGCTGCTGCTGCTCCAGTTCTGACACGATCCTCTGATTTGGAGTGTGAATGAAGGAAATGTCTCGGGATGAGTGACCTCTCTTAGCAAGCATTGTACAATGTGGCTGCCTCTTAGTTGTTCCCATAGAAAGAAAACACACACATACCCCACCAGGTTTTTTTCCCCATTTCTATGGATAAAAATGCTCTTTTCCAGTCATTACCCTACCTGCTCCTCGACCTCGTGACTCAGCCTTTCTCTAAAATATTGTATATTCATTCTTCCAGGCTCGTAGCATCTGTCATATGCCAGTGCCCTGACAAAAGCACTTAGTGTGCCGAATAAATACTGTTTGACAAACACAATTAACAATTGTCCGGGAATGGTTTCTTGTTTGAACTATCTGCTCAAATATCCTGACCTTTTAAAGCTTGCAATCAGCCTTAAAATGATTGGTGCCTTTTTTCTGTTTTTTTCCTTAAAAAAAAAAAAGAGTTGGCCTGGTTCATGACTAAAAGGATGAAGCATTGATGTGATCAAATACACAAAACAAATGAATATACGTGCAGCTTACAATCACAACAAACTGTCTTTCTTAACGATGTTCATCACTGTTATTGCCTAGCCCCTGATTTCAGTGTCTGTTGCCAGTATCAAATAGCAGAATTTATTTCAATGAAAGGGAAAATGAAATAGAAGTAATCCCCTATGTCTTTTCTTGAGTGCCTGTTACGCAGTAAATCTACAATACTTGAGGACTGACTTAAATCCCACATTGCCCATTTGGAGACCTCCCAAAATTGCATTTCTGTGATGGTTGAAACACTTGCAATTTGCTTTCCATGTGGCTCAGCTAAATAATTTGGGGGCTCTCTTTGCTGGTGTTGCACAGTACCAGTGGCTGCTGAGGGTTTCTGCGCAATTAGGTTGAACCACATGGGAAGCGGAAGTCAGCTGTTACAACCGTCTCCTAACATAGGAAGTGACCCAAGCAATCACTGACCCAACGGGCCTCTCTTCAAGAGACTATCCTGCAGTCTCAGCTGTTTCAGCAACCTGCTGTTAAGGTAATCATAAAAACATCCTGCTGGATCAGACCATAACAGTTCATCTAGTCCAGCATTCTGGTTCATACATTGACCAACCAGCTGCCTGGGAGAGCCAACAAACAGATCATAGAGCCTTCCCCTCATGTTGCCTTCTAGCAGTGGTATTTGGAGGATTACTTCCTCTAAATTTGGAGGCTTACTTCCTCTAAATACAGAGGTCCTCTTTGACCACCACAAATAGTAGCCAGTGATGGACCTCCCCTCCATAAATCTGTCTAATCCCCTTTTAAAGGAAACTTGGCTCATGGCTGTCACTACGGACATGGGTAACAGATTCCACAATCTAAATGCTCATTGAATAAAGAAATACTTATTTTTATCTGTCCTGAATTAGTTGCCCATCAGCTTCATTGGGTGCCCCCAAGCTCTAGCATTATGGGAAAGGTAGAAACATTGGTCTCTCTCTTTGCACTGTGCATAAATTTATAAACTTGAATTGGCACTGACTGAAAGCCCTGCTAACCAGGGAACTTGAGTAAAATCTGTAGGTTTGGGTTCCAGGGAGCCCTCCAAAAAAGATGTCATCTGTGTCTTCTGGAGGTCTTCCAACCCAACTTTCTGTACCTTCTCCCTTGTTCCTAAGGGAGGTACAACAGGAAGGGGGAGACAGATCTGTTCTGTAAGCTGTTCTGTAAGCAGAGCTCACAGTTCTCTCAATCCACTCACTGACAAAACTAGCTTGTGTACTCAACTTTTTGAACATCTGTCCTTGATTCAAGCCTAAACACTTGTGGGAACTTTCGGTTGACTCTCTTTGGGTCCTAACATAGCAATCATCAAGGTGCGACTCCGCTGGTCCTGGCAAAGCGAAGAGGTGTGAATAAGGAGGTGATCCGATTGTTGGAGTCCTTGGAGGAGCAGGAGGTGAAAGGATTCAACCGAGGAACGCACTCAAAGCTGGAAACCATGCAGACAGCAGAAAGTGAGAGGTACTGCCAAATACACATGTCTGTCTCTTGATACCAGCAACTGGTGTAGCATACTTGAGTGAATGGTCATATCTGGAGGTTGTTCTGCATACTGGAGAAAGGGCAGGGCTTCACACAAGGCAGGAAGTTTCTGTAGTTGGTGTGTCTGGGCTTTCATCCTCAAGGTGACTTTCAGAGGCCAAACTGGGCTGTCTGTGGCCCATGGATTTGGGTAGTTAGCCACAATTGCATACACACTAGATTGGTCTCCGGGCTGTAACTGTTCAGACTTCAGGTGAAGGTTCACACAGTTGAATGCAGCTCCCCTGCAAAGAAACAATTCTCCTCACATAGAAAACAAGGCTCTGGGAGGAAGTGTTTTAGTCTAGCATATCCCTTGCTAGTTTTCTATATGTGGGGACCTTTTTTTCTGTGGAGCAGCATTAAGTCTCACAAGCCTTCACCTACCGTCTAAGCAAACAGTCCCAACTGCAGGTTTATCTTCTCCATGAACACTTGGCCATCATGAACAGCTCCAGAATGTCATCTTTCTGAGACCTGGCTGGTGCTTTTTGGCAGGTGCCATTTTCTGTCTGTCCATCATAGGTGTTACAGTGGATGCGGGCAGGTTGGGAAAAGAGGCATGCTTGTGTAAACGGGAACACGTTATGTCACCTTGGAGAGTTGCTGCCAGCTGAGGCAGACAATACTGGACTAGGAGGCAGAGTTGTCCAGTTCTGTAGAAGGTATCTTCATTCATTCATGTCGTCTTAGTAAAGCACAAAGCGTTCCCTTGTGGCAGAGAAGTAGGCATGGGTAACTCCTCCCTAACTGCTGCAGGGAATGTTCAGAAGACACCTGCCTTGACGATTTCATGCAAGTGCAAAGCAAGTGTGTGGCTGCAGAGCAGCAGATGGGAAAGGAATAACCAGGTCATTATTCGGAATCTTATTTTGGATGGGACACAAAGCAGACTCTCTACACCGTGTTCTTCCCTGCACAGCGTGTCTAAAAAATGGAACAGAACTTATAGTTCTTTAGGCTTTCCTTTGTGTTTTCTTGTGACTCTCTAATAACTAGTTGAGTAAATTTATAATTACGGCTTTCTTTACCCACACTCGGAGAAATGTAAGCTCCTGCTTTCTTTTTGTTAGTATGCTCAGTTCCAGTGGCTTTGTTTGTAGTTTATTCGTCTTTCGACTAATTCAACATGTAGGGTTTTTCAGAGGATTTTCTTTTCAGTATTGTTTTGAGGCTTAACCTGAGGCATCCCTTTTCCTAATTCACTTTGTGACTTGGCAATGAAAATTGCCTTGTAGCAGCTACATAAACAGCACCGCCCCATGTCCCTTGTGAACTGGCTTAACGCATGTCGACTTTTTCAGCAAAACCTCACATGACAACAGTCTGCGTGTTTAGCATGCATTTACCTTTTTTTTTTGCTTTGTGGCTGAGTGGCGGGTGGGGTTGTTGATAGACAGAGGAGACTGCCATTAGGGGCCTCGTTTCTGCCCTAACATTCTTGGACCCTGCAAAAATTTACTTCTGTTTGTCCCATCAAATTAATTGCCGCTCACTCTGCCAGACAGAGTTTCTGAGGAAACAGACCAACCTGCCTCCTTTCTCAAGTTAGCAGCTGGGACACAATGCAGCTAGCCTGGATTTTCCAGCCCCTTATCCTTGACTCTGTTGCAGTGTATTTCTTGTAGACATCTTAATTCTCTGAATGTTTTCTGCTTGTGTACGTAGCCTTAGAGAGACCCATCGCTAGCAGCCGACCACTGTGTTGGTAGCAACGTTTCCCAAAAATGCAGCCTGTTTTTCTTAGCAGCAGAAAAAAATAACATCTGGGATTTGTACCCCTTCCACGTTCTTCCAAAATAGCTGCATTTAGGCAGTTGCTACCATTTCAGTACCAGAGAGCTTAGTTTGGTTGTCATGGAAAATGTCACAGGTGGTTTCTTTGGAGGGCCTTTTTCTGGTTTCAGCAAAATGGGCCTAGTTTGTTTACAGTCACCAGGTGACCTTTTCCATTTAGAGTACACTGTACCTTTCTTTAACCTCTGTGAGGGTTATAGATTAACTGGGCAGTTCTTAATTGGTGGACATTCCTCTTGTGCACTGGCAGAGACCGTTCAAAGGCTCCATAGTTGTATTTGGGGTGAGATGAATGAATCCCTTAGTAATAGCAAACCAGGAAGCTTTGCCAAGTAGGAGATGGTTTGAAAAACAAAAAGTACTCTTTACACATGTGATTCCTCTTGTTTTGGCAGTTCGGTTCTGCGTCTAACGCTGAACAGTAGCCACAAGATGCAGACTTAGAGCCCTTGCTGATATTCCAACATGTTTCCTGGGATTTTCTTCAAAAAGAGAAAGAGACAGGCAGTCATAAGGAAGAACGCACCACCATTGTTCTACTTGGTCTCTCAGAAAGACACCCACCTTCCAGTGTTCTGGACAGCCTGTGCCAAATAGCTTTGGGCCAAATAGTCTAATTCACATGACTGTGGTATAAAGGTGGTACGAGTATCTTCATGGCTGTTGGAGGCCAGTACGTTCCCTTCTCTTGCTTCTCCTTCACTGCCCTTTTGGCGTGGCCCTTTTCCTCTTGTGGCTCATGCAGTCCGCTTGATAGCATCACAAATCAGGTTCGACTGTGTGAGATTCTTACAAAACCTGCTTAGTGGGTGAACTTCTTTTTTTTTTTTTTGCCCCTGAATATATGTGGCTGCTTTATAGTGAGTGAGGCTGTTTGTCTGTCTAGCCCAGTACAGTCTGTTCTGATGGGTAGCAGTTCTTTGGAGTCTGAGACGGAGAAAAGTCATTTCCAGAGCCTGGTACCAGAATCCTGAAACTAGAGATGTTGGAGGTTGGACTCAGAGCCTTCTCAAGAAGACAGAGCATCACTTGTCCCAGAGCCCCTATCTATACCTTGTGGCTAATAGCCACATGGCCCCTCCCCTCATGCAGCCTTTTCAAAGATACCCCGTGGCACAGGCTGGACTCAAGCAAGAAGCAGCCTGTAACTCCCTAGAAAGTACAGAACAGACTAGACCATAAATTTCTCAGACAAGCCTGTCTGCAGACTGCATGGCTCTCCTCAGTCTAGAACTCTTCAGCAACATCACGCACACGAACTCCTGTTTTACTAGGAACTTGGTACCAAGACACCTGCATTGACTGACAAGCGCTTTTTTTAAAAAAAACAACAACACTCTGTTTGACTTTTCAGTGTGGCTTTATTTCCTCTCCCCCCCCTTTACGAAAGAAGCCTGCAGAGTAGATTAGCGAAGAGGTGAGGATTTCTCCGAGGCCACCTGCCGTGCACATAGCAGTTGTGTTTACCATCTCTACGCTGGTGTTCCCTGCAGCAGGCCCACCAGAGGCAAAGGACAAGTGGATCTGTGTGGGTGTTCTCAGCTGTACAGCTGCGGCTTTCTGGGCAGCTGTGGTCAATCTGGCTCTGGAGTCTGTTGCTTAAGTACCTTTAAGGCTTGTCTTTCCTGTAAAAAAAAATGGTGGTTAGGACGTTCTGGCAGGACAATAAACTGAAATGATGTGATGTGTTTTGTCACAGAGAACGCCATTGGAACACTGTTGCAGTGCAGCCAATCTGATTTCCACAAAGTATGTGGATCTTTGGCTCAGTGATGTGAAGCAGGGATCCAGACAGCTTGTTTCCTCAGTCCTTGGCCAGTTTCCCTCCCTGCCGTAGCCCCCTCATCCTACATAACTTTTGTCCATGCCGGTTCAGGGATTCTCCAATGTAATGTTCTTTTATCCATCATAAGGAGATTCCTCATTCCTTTTTCACCAGCTGAAAAGCTGGCTGGATTCATCCCAGGGTCTTCCATATCCAAAAATATCCCCAGTCATTGGGTCCTTTTCCCTCCTTTGCTTGTAGCAGAATTATTAGAGCACATCAGGACTAATGTGTGTTTTTTTGGGGGAGGACCTTTGATTTATCGTATCTCCGTGTTCCTTTTCTAGCGCGATGGAAAGCCACTCGCTTCTCAACCCAAACCTGCAGCAAGGTGAAGGGGTTCTGTCCAGCTTCCGAACAACATGGCAGGAGTTTGTGGAGGATCTTGGCTTCTGGCGAGTGCTGCTCCTCATCGTTGTGATCGCCTTGCTGTCTCTCGGGATTGCGTACTACGTCAGCGGAGTGCTTCCTTTTGTAGAGAACCAGCCCGAACTGGTGCATTAAAGGGGTTCGTCAACAAACAGCATCCTCACTGTTAATTTTAGCTTTTCATTTGTTTGTGTGTTTCTTCCAGTGCAAGCAGTGGCTGCTGTTATGTACTGCTGACATTAATATCCCTGTGTATAGAAGCCCTTTTGGAAGAGGGAGTGTTAATTTTGGCTGGACAGCACTAAATTCTGAGGCATTCCTAAGCCCCCTAAGCTGGTCTCTGCCAATAAAATGATGTAGAGGGCCACAAGTAATCATATCTGGATTCAGAACCGAGTCATCGAGTATTTATCTTTTCCTTAAATTTCTCTTGAAATGTCACCGGTCTTTGTTTTCAGTTCAAGAAAACAGCATAGTTTTTATCCAAGCTGATTTGACAATATTAACAAATCTTGTGAAATGAATGTACTGTAATGCTTGCCAAGGGAAACATCTGTTATCACTTGTCTTTTAAATGTAGGGTGTTTTGTTTTGTTTTTAAATTGGGGAAACTTTTCTTACCAATTGACAAAAAGCGATCTAACACTCTGAATTGGGGGGGCCCTGCAGTATTCTGCAAAATATAACTTTGTGACATGTTTGTCTTTTAGGTGTTCCATATGAGCTGGGGGGAAAGCCTTTATCCTAATAAAGGTCCATTAGAAGGCATAATAATGAAAGGGTTTATATGGCTCTAACATTCTCAGATAGCACTGAAAAGCTATAATTGATATAATAAGAATGCACCAAATGGGTTGGATCCTGTGGTGGTTTCCTCCTGGGTCTGGAGGAAAACACCATCCCTGGCAGAACAGATCTTAAGGGATTACACACAGCATCCTGACGTTTTAACATATGAGATTGCAGAGCTCACAAATGGAAATCTGACCTAGAGCTGCTGCTATTAAAGTCTCTTTAACCATCTACATGGGTAGAAAGTCTAGTGAAACTCTTATAAAGCACACAGGTGGGTACCCACAGGATTCACAGAGGGGAATCCCATCTCTCCCTTACCCAATGAGTGCCAGCGCATCTCCCTTCCAATCCTGCACATACCCCCTCAGCGTGTCTCCAGACCTCCACGTCCGGAGCAACTCCTGAATGCCGCTGCGGCTGGGTCCGGAACAGCTCTCCACTGTGCCTCCAGGACAGGAGGTAAGTCCATTGTCTGAGCATGCACAGACAATGTTGTTATTCTGGGGGAATTAAAACTCCCCCCTCCTTTATTTAGTTTCAGATTTTTCTGCAAACCTTGGGGGAGGAGTCCCCCAAGTTTGCAGAAACCTCTGTTACTGACAGTGTGCGTCCAATCCACGGATTTAGATATCTGCAGATCGGCCCACACTTGGCTGTTAGATATATAGAAAGTATCTGTTAGGTAGCTTACCTCAGGCATGCTCAGTGTGCATGAGGTTCAGTCAGAAAAAGGTTTCCTCCTACACAGAATTCTGTTCATTGTGTGGGCACGCGAGCACCCCCCCCTCAACCTAGTTAACCTGTTCCCCATGCACTCTCTGAAAATGATAGTTAAGTCTGTGCCCATTGGTTTTGAGTGAAAGTCCAGCATGTGTTTAATTCTTCTATTGCAGAGTGCCGGGAGTTAAAAGTGCTTGAACTTTGGATCATTCCCAGGTAATGACTGGATCCGACAGAGGATTTCTGTGGGTAGGAGTTTGTTCTCCCAGTGCAGACCTCAGACTTCCCTTCCCCTCCCCTCATGTTTTTTCTTGGGGTCCCCTTTGCATCAAGAGCAGCATTTGGGGGCATATTTTGGGCTGCACTTGGGGGTCTTATCTAGTTGGCAGTATCCAGTTGCACACCACTAGGTGGAAATGCCTTCCATCCATGGAAGTCTCTGGTGAACCTAAGCCAATGTACACTCTATCAAAAATGTCCCCAAAATGGGTTGAAAATGAGCTTCTCAGAACAGGTAAAATGTGTTACAAACACTTTTTAAAATTAGGGAATAATATGCTAATTATATATTTATGTATTCACTGGTAGGCATTGAATGCTTTTTTAAAAAAGCAAATGTGTATTTTGTGCTAGTCATTTTGTGTTACTTTCCATTTTGTGCTGCTGTTTATAACTCTGAATTTCATTCTAAGCATGCATAGATGCTTCTAATAAATGTGTATCAACTAGCTGTATATGTGCATCATTTTTGTGTATCGTTTTAGACCAGGAAAGCTATGCTGTCCATGCAGTTTGAGTTCCTTGGAATCCTTTCATTGCCTTGGCCAGTTTGAAATATGCATTTCAGAAGGAAGGATGGTATCTCTTATACAGATGGTTATTTTGGACTTTTATTAGGGTTTCTTACTAGGAGTTTATTACTTCAAAGCACTCAGAAATTAATATAGCAGGCTTTATTCTGGAGGAGTCTATAGCACTTCCTGAGTGTCTGTATATGCTGAATGCCATTAAAATGAGACTTATCTGGCCTGCATTGTGGACAAGAGATATTTGACCCAGATACATCAAGGAAATCCTAGGAATCTTTTAATATCCAGCTTCATTTAGAAGGTGCTACTTGGCTTTTCTGGGTGGTCTATATGTTGCCCAGCCTTGTTTGTCGTGTCTTGTTTTGTAAACAACCAAACTTTGAATGGGGAAGAATATCTGTTGGCTCAGATATAACCCTGTGGAATGATACAATTGAAGCATAGTTTACTGGCCACAGATTTTTGTCTCTCTGGCTACTTGTAGCAGGTGAAGATCCTTTTGTGAGCCTTTTGGCCCTTTGGGTTGGATCTGATTCCTTCATGCATTGAACAGGTTTAAGGAAGAGAGTCTTCGTCTTATTTGCTTTTTTACAGTCTGCTTTTCTCACCAAGACTCAAGGAGCATTGCAACAGCTCAAAGACAATGCAATAAAAACAATACAAAATATACATACAGTGCATTGACCGGACTGCAAAATCAGAGAATCTCCGAGTCATCTTTTCAATTGCATTATGGAGCTGCCCTGGTAGTTAAGATCTGCCAATTTTGTGATTGCATTTTTATGTCTCGGAAATGATTAAAAATATATGTCCTTTTCAGCTTGGTGCTCTGTATAGTTGAGAATTAACTAGTTTGCCATTCTGATTAATAGAGGTTATGATGAGTGCAACGATTTCAACTCGGTCATTCACCTTTCTACGTAACAGAAGCCTGCGCTTCCTTAAGTCAGCTACCATGGGTCCTATACAGATGACCTCTGACGTTTCCAAATTTTTCTGTGTGAGACATATTGGGAGGGAAGGGCATACCTGGCTGCAGTGGACAGGTCAATTTCTGCCTTTCCCAGAGGCAGACTATGAGGGCTGACAGAATGTTGAGGACTGCTGGTGGTTGATGACAGGCAATTGGGAAGAAAAGTGAGATTATGTCTGTGAAGGAAGCAGCATGTGTTAATGCCAACTTCTGGGCACTGATACTTTGTAAATAGTAACTGCTGGCGTGATCTTTGATCAAAAGTTCAAATACTAGGAACAATATATTGCTGTGTTTGAGTCATTCCATGTTGCTGAAGTTGTAAGTAAAAATTAACTCTGCTTTTCTCTGTGTAAATCCTGTTGACTGGATGTCTAGTGTTTCAGGGAAGAACACAGACACATACATACCAACCTTGATGGCCATGGCCAGTGAATTTAATTAACTGTGTGGTGGCAGTGAATAAGGGAAAGAAGTATTGGGTTCCCTGGCTCCAATAGCCCTGTGCAGAAGATGGATAATAAAAGGAACTGGGCTGCTCTCAGCCCCAACGATCATGCACCGGGGCTTCATTTGGCTGGCAAGACTTCCCTTGGCCTCAGATAGAGAAGGGCAGGGGTCTGATGGCTGCTGGGTTTGACCATGTGGGGGGCTGAGAAGGGGAGGGGCCTGGTGGTGTTTCCACACACCCCCCACATCCGGGAAAGGAGAGAGGGGACCCAACGTGTGGAAAGAGGTCAGAGTTCTTTATCTGTTAAAGGGCAATGAGATGAGTGGCAAATTGTGACTACCCTAACTGGCCACGTTGGCCTTTTTAGCTGGCCTCTCACAGATTTTTGAGAGAATGTGGCATCGCTGGAAATCAGATGCTGAGAATAGTACAGTTGAGCCCTGATTCTGCTCTCTGCCTAAGCAAAGGTGAAGTATTCCCCTCCATTTGTGCATGTCTCTAATTAAGGTTTTAAAAAAGCATTTGTTACTATGGCAACTAAGAATTAAGCAACTCTGGAATACATACATTATGCTGATAAGTGGGCTTTAATGCGTTCCATAGAAACAGGAAGGACAAAGGGATTGTCGGTTTCAGGTTCTGCCCTTGTAAGTGCACTTGAGGTTCTAAGGCTATTTTTGTTTCCCTGGAAAACCTTGTGCAGCTTTGTAATGTTTAAAATACCATTTTATGAGGTCATTGCTGCATATCAGATTCTTGAGAAAGGACTCTGGTAGTCACATGGCTTCCATATTATGCCAGCAGTTTTCAGGGGAAATGGAAGACTTATGGCCTCTTACTTTAGTAGCACAGTAGCAAGCTTTATACCATATGTGCTCACTACAGAGAGTGGGCCACAAGGTATAAATGAACACTATGTCTGGGGCAATGATTCTCTGTATTCATAGTGCTTGGGTGTGTGTGCAGTGAGAGTGCTTCTGGAGTTCTGGCCCTGCTGGTGGACCTCCTGATGGCATCTAGTGTTTGGCCACTGTGTGACACAGAGTGTTGGATGAGGCTAATAGCCCATCCAGTTCATTGCCCCAGACATAGTGTTCATTTATACCTTGTGGCTAATAGCCACTGATGGACCTCTGCTCCATATGTTTATTTATCTAATCCTTTCTTGAAGCTGTCTGTTTGTAGCCGCCTCTTCCTGTGGCAGTGAATTCCATGTGTTAATCACTCTTTGGAAGAAGAAGTACTTCCTTTTATCTGTTCTAAACCTACTGGTCATTAATTATCAACAGTAATTGCACTTAGCAGCATCTGGTTTGGTTTTGTTTTTTAAATGAATGGCAACACTATGCAGTCGAAACTGAGCACTTTTAAGTCCTGTCGCTTTCAATGAAAGAGTTCAGCACATGCTTAATGGTCCCATTGAAATCCTTTCAACATAAATATGCCCACATTCGGCTGCATAGCATGCTAAATGTTCTCTTACTACACAATAACCACATTATTGAAGAGCCACAGGCTCAGCTGTTGGAACAAAGGTGTCTTAAAGTTTGTCTCTTTCCTTGTTTTCAAGGAAAGGCAGGAAATATGAACCTTTGTTTTAATGTTGCAAAAAAATGACCTCCTGCTTGGAGCAAAAGGTGCCAGTACCAGCCTTCTCTCTGGGAGGTACAGCTTTGCAGGCATATGTGCGAAGCACCATCTTTACTGTTTTGCTGCATGAAGGTGGTTTATGTGTGCACACTTTGTCCCTGCATTGTTCTCTCTTTGACACGACTTCTTCACAGCTGACATGCCTGCAGATTATCATCGTGAAATATTTTCAGAACTCAAAAGGAGTAATGCAGATGGCCACTCCTTTCAAATCCTACAAGGTGGGCACCTCTGTTGGGCGAAAGCAACAAGAAGGGGAGAGAACAGTGCAAAGCACATGTTGACGATGCTTTTTCTATTATGATTTGGGCCCCTCGATTGTTCCAATCTCATTCCTCAAAGAACTCCTAATCCTTTCCCTATTTATGGTGCTTGGTATGAGTCCCTGGAACAGCAGATGGATAGCCGTGTTTTTTTCACAGGAGGCCTGGTTTTTGAGTTAGGAGAAATTATAGTTGGAATCAAAAGTATGGTGGCTTTTTCAAATGTTTGTCCTTTACAAGCTGCTGATGCTGGCAAACTGATAATGTAGATTACCACCACCCCCTGGCTATATTCTTGGATTTGTCTATTTCCAGCCTTGTTCCCATATCGTGTGTGTTACACAGCCTGCCGTAAATAACCATTTATTGTTCAGACGTTTAAAAAATTGGCTTTTGTCCCAAATAACTGTGCGAGGGACATGAACCACTAAGATGACACAGCAGTGCTAATTGCTGTGGAATTATGACGGTGGGGGCTGGGAGTCTTCAAAATTGCTTCTTTCACTACTCCATCCAGTTAACAAGCCCTACAAAGGTAAAAGTAAGTTGTGGGTGGCAATTGAAGTAGTTTAGCAATCTCTAAGTGGCCAACTGATTCTGTAATATCTGTTCCCTTGCTGGCATCCTATATAATTTCAATTTGGGCAATTTCTGGCAAGAAATTATGAATATAGGCTAGGGAAGGATATCTGTCACACAGGAAAAAGTTGCCGTGAAGATTTTCAAAGTGGGAATTTCGTTTTTTGACTCATTTGGGCTTATACCCCCTGAAGCAGAAGGCAGAAAGGGATCCTTGCAATTGAAGACTGTACAGGTCTCTTCAGTTCAGGTGCATGTGCTTCCCAACCAGTTTGTTCTCTATTTGCCCCTCCAGCCAGGCTCTTCATTGGCTTCTTTGAAGCACACCATCTCATAGTCCACCTGACCTGGATGGCCCAGGCTAGCTGTTGGAATTGCAAGTTGCTTACACTTCAGTCATTACAGAGTTAAATGTTGTTTGCTAGGAAACAGGATGTTACGTTACATAATGTATTCAACGGAGGGAAAGTTTGTGGGAGTTGTTTATCCTAATGAAGTGACCTGTAACCTTTGTATTGGTCAACTAACATCTTGTTTGTAGAAATGCTTTGATCTAGCATTAATGTATTCACAAGTTTATGGCCCTTTGTGTGAACCAAAGCAGTAGTTCTCTTCTAGAAGCCAAAACAGATAGAAAGATGTAGCTGTTAGCATATATTATTGAGAGTAACTGCAATGTGGCTCTTGTGTTTGCGATACGACCATCGACCCTGAATCAAAGAATCCCAACACTAGCCCGATCTCATCAGATCTTGGAGCTAAGCAGGATTGGCCTTGGTTAGTATTTGGATGGGAGCCCACCAAGGAAGTCCAGGGTCACTATGCCAAAACAGGCAATGGTGAACCCTCTCTGAATGTCTTGTGCATTGAAAACCCAACAGGGTTGCCACAAGTTGGCGGCAACATGACGACGCTTTATACACACACACTCATCGTCTCACTTTCAAGTAGCTGTGAAATATGGAAACGATGGGGAGGGGCTGGTAAGGGAGGCGACAGACATTCCATAACAGGCCTGTGATGCCACCTTGGGAGTCTGGGGCTTGAATCAGAAGGAGCTTCAGTGGCTGAGTCTGAGGTAGGGTTGCCAAACCCCCCGGTTTGCCAGGGGTCCCCCATTTTTGGGGGGGTTCTACCCGCCGCCGGTCAGATGGCCAGCGGGGGAAGCCCCACCCACAGCCACCCCTCTCTCTCCCCCTTTAAGTGTGTGGAACCCGTATTTCCTCCCAAGCCCGATCTCCGCTTGAGATCAGGCTTGCAGGGAAATGCCAGCTTCGTGCAAATAAAAGGGAAACGCGGCTGCTCTTAAAGGGAAAATGCCGGCTCCTGCACTTAAAAGGGAAACGCCGGCTCCTTTAAGTGCAGGGAACTGCCGTTTCTGGAGATCCGGTGCGGGGGGGGGGGGACGTCCCCAACGGGACGTCATCACGGGGGGGGGGCCACGCCCCCTCCAGGAACGCCCCCAAAGTCCCCCGTTGGGGGTGGAAGATGGACTTGGCAACCCTAGTCTGAGGCCTAGCTAGTGTGTCGCCTGCCAGTATGTATAGGTGCCAGGGTATGGTTACAAGGCACATGAATCATTCAGCAACCTTGCTGATCTAAGCAGGCATGGATAGACAGTTTCCTCCGAGTTTTGCATAAGCCACCTAGGATTTCATGACTGAAGAAAGGTGGGATAACAATGCAATTAATAAACAGGCCTCAGAGTCCTATTTAGGCACAGAAGGTGATAGTTGAGGTCCCTGTTCCTGGCCAACAGTAAGGCAGCTCTGAACAGAGCTAAGCATCCTGCTCCTTTGCCATGTGTGGTCGACAAACAAAAATGGCTGCTTTGTTTTCCCCCTTAGGTTCTGTTGCACCAGTCCATAGCTGGATTCCTGTTGACAGGGTTCTTGGACAGGGGAATACATGCTCCAGGCCTCATCCATAGTACTAAGATAATATTGAGTGTATAGCAAGTCTCTGAAACATTCATCTTCTAATTTGATGAAATCTTTTTTAAAAATCAATGAATATAGTAAACTAGCAGCTGCCAGATCCTCCTGGGCCACTGGGGCGGGGGTAGGTGGGGTTAGGTTTGCCAGTTCCAGCTAGGGAATCCCTAGAGACTTGGGGATGGAGCCTGGGGAGAACAGGGACCCGAGTGGGGTACAATGCCATCCAGTCTACCCTCCAAAGCATCCATTTTCTCCAGCAGAACTGATCTCTGTAGTAGTCCGGAGATGAGATGTAATGCCAGGAGATCCCCAGGTCCCACCTGGAAGCTGGCCTCCCTAACAGCTACCCATCACTCAAGTTCCTTTCTATGCATACATAGCAAATGCCTTTGGCCAGTCTGTTGTGATACTATGGAATGTTAACAAACATTCTATTAGGGTTCGGAATTCCCTGGAGATTTTGGGGTGGAACCTGGGTAGGGTGGAGTTGGGGAGGAGGGACTTCAGTAGGGTATAATGCCACAGAGTCCATTCTCTGAAGCTGCCATTTTCTCCTGGGGAATTGATCTCTATAGTCTGGGGATGAGTTGTAATTCCAGGAGATTTCCAGGCCCCATCTGGAGGCTGTTAATTTATATACTAATAGCGAAGTTGGCGAAATCTTTGGATACTTAAATCTGGTGACAGGAGCTGTGAATGGCAAAGACAAATCTTTCTACAAGCTTGAAAAGAGCTCTAGGTTTGCAGAAAAAGGTGAAATCTAATAAATAAATAAATACATGGGGGGGGGCCTTTAAAAAATCCAAAAATGCTGCTCTGAAAAATTATGAATTATCTCTCCTTATATATAATTGAATAGTGGGTGCCAAAGTTCTAATTCTAAAATGCACTCCCTTAGTGTATGGCTGATGGCACTGCTCCTCAGCATATATCGCCACCAATCAGAAGGCAAAGCCCGGGTCCCGCCCACACCACAACTGCTGCGACAACCTGGTCTTTTGCATATGGAAGCTGATTGGACTTCACTCCATTCCACACCTCAAACCCCCCCCCCCCGCAAGGCAGTTGGAATGTCAGTTGCATATGGAACCTTCAAGGTCTTTTGCATATGGAAGCTGATTGGACTTCAATTGAACGGTTTACTGTGATTCCTAACAGAGTGGTAAAATGCAGTCTGATCTACATGCCTCTGTAGCAATAAATGTTAAATCATGCTAATGGAATAAAGATTGCCCAGTAGGAGGGCGGGGCACTAGAAACGTTCTGAGAAACCACAGACATTTCATATAAGAAAGCAGAAACAGAGCCAGGTCAGGAAACCGGTTACCAAGTTCTTGAGAAATGTCTTACTTCCCCAGAAGCCCAGATGTCATTTTACTGGAACTTTTGTCTTTTTGCACTCCATATTCTGAGCTAGAGATCACTATGATCCTACGTATACATGGGTTATTCATCACCCTTGTAATGTCTGGATTACTCAAGGTATTATTCATGACCCAGATGACATTTGTTCCAACCCATCACTTTGAGACGTCACTTGCAACAATTTGTTTATTATATTGTGCAATAGCAGTACAATATACCTGGTATGGACTATTGTGCAGGGAGGCCAATGGGGGGCAGTGAGGGGGACCAAATTCCAGAGGATTGGCTGCCCTGCAGAACCATGCAGCCAGGAATCTCATGTAGAGCTGCATCCATGTATGGTTGGATATTTTACTCTTGTGGTGCAATCGCAATCATTCTCAGCTAGTTTGTTGTGGATAATTATATAGCACAATGCAATATCCATTCCCAGCCTGCTCCCCCAACCTCTTTCTATCCACCTGTCCCTTTTTGTCCCATCTTTCCTCCAAGGAGTACAGCAACAATAGACCCCCTTCCACCATTTTGTCCTCACAAACAACCCTGTTTAGAAGGCTTGACTGGAGGAGAATGGGACTGACCCAAGGTTATTCAGTGAACTGCATGGCAGAGTGGTGAAGGGAATCCAGGCCTCCCAGGTCCTGGTCTAACACTCTAACCACTATATTAAATTGCCTTTTTCCAATCTAGAGACTTCTGTCCCAGCCAGTGCATGTGAGAGAGGGAGGGAGGTGATGGAAGGGTGGACTGTGAGAATTTGTCTGGGATATTAAAAGAGGGAATGTTCTTGGTGCTTCCAAGAAATGTGGAGAGCAGCAGAGGAACAAGAAAGAGTGGATTTGCTATGCAACATGTAAAGGCTAAGTAGTATCTGTGAGTGTGGTGGTGAGCATGCATTTGTCAGCATTAGAAAAGGGCAAAGGGGATTCCTGCCCACAGGTAACATCAGCTGACATCTCTGCTGTCTATCTGTGTGTGGACAGGAAGTGTGGGATGGCAATAGGGGATATAACGCAGTGTCACCCATGGTCTGGATTTACCTCAGTAAACTCACTTTCACAAGACAATCAGTCACGCAGCCCCTGAGAAACACAAAGTCATCCTGCTATAGACTCCCCGTTGGCCTTCAGACAAAAGCAGGAAAACTGCCTCCCATGCAACCTCATCCCGAGAAACCGTTCAACTGTCAACCCAATTTGAAAATTCCACCCTCTCAACTGGCCTTGTTGGCTAGAACCCTGCAATATGAATAAGCCTATAGTCTGCAAACAGTGCCTTACATCTTGAAGAGGTGAAGGATTTTGAGTTTCATAACCAGAAATCTAAGTGGATTCTCACTGGATAGTTTTGTTGTAGGATTTTATTGTGTGCTTCTCTTATGACTGATATTTTAGAATTCCAAATTTTAGATGTTAATTCCAAATCCAAACAAAGATGTTAAAGCCCAGCCTGGGACATGTCAAAGAACTGAGAAAATATACTTTTGGTCTGAGCTGCTGCTAGGACAATAGATTCAAGATGTTAAAATCTATAAATAAAGTATCTGTGTGTATATAATTTCCATTTTTAATGCTAATGTACTTACTGGATTCTGAGCTTTCATTCCAGATGTTGGACTTGAAATCCTACCATATTCAGATGGGGTCAACTGATACTTAAATTCTGCATTTTCTTTTCTCTCATCCTGTGTCTCACTTGGACAGTCTTATAGGACTTAGCCACTAGTCAAAAAGGTTACAGAAGATACTTCATGGCCCAATCCCATGTTCTGCTATACAGGGTAAAAAGTGGATGGGGCAGGTGTAAGACTTTCTGAGAACATAAAAGTAGCCATGATGAATCAGACCAATGGCCCATCAAGTCCAGCATACTCCTGTTTCTAAGATGCAAACAGGAAGTAGTTAAGCAGGGCCCACAGACCCCACACCAGCTGACTGCTTCCGGCCATCAACAGCATTCTGCCTCTGAATCCAGAGGCCCCATTTGACTATCATAGCTTGATTGCCAATGATAAGACCTGTCCTCCATGAATTTGTCTAACCTACTTTAAAATCCACATAAGCCCATGGCAGTGAGTTCCACAGGTCAACAACCTGTTGTATGCAGTAGTATCAGCACCAGCTCAGTTTTAATTGTGGTACTGTCTGTTTGTCGCCTTTATATCCCGCCCTCCCTCTGAGGAGTTCATGGTAGACATGCACATTTCTCCCCTCCTCCATCCATTACAACCCTCTGAGGCAGGTTAGGCTGAGAGAGAGTGCTTGGCCCAAAGTCGCCCAATGAGATTCATGGCAGCCTGGCAGAGCAGTAATTTGAACTTGGGTATCCCAAGTCTTTGTTCAGCACTGTACCCACTATACCACATGGGTTCTTTCCACACTGGTATTGCATCCATATAGCAGAATAACCGATAATAACAGGACACTGTCTTAACATTCCAGCGGAGGACAGCAGGACTATCCCATGTGTTTGACCAGTCACCAGGGCATAGGAAGCAGAGCGAGGCTAGACGTCCTTGCAAGATTTCAGTGAAAGGAGCAGATCCTTAGAGGCTTGGAAAGGTACATAAACCTTCACAGTCTGGCGCCGAGGAGGACTCTTAGAATCTTTTGGCACTGGAATTAATGTTTTTCTCCTTGCAGATGGTCTGGGTATTGCCCTATGACAGTGTGAAAAATGCTGGTTATGGAGCACAGCTTAAATAAGGGGGACAGCTCAAGGATTATTGAAATTTTACAGCATTCGACCCCTTCCCTCTTTTATAAGCCGTTTAATTCTGTCCAGTCTTTAAAAACGTTCGTTTTCTTCTTTATTTTCCTCTTTCCTTTTCTTTCCCTTAAAAATAAAACCTTCACCCTCTTCTCTTCCTTTTATTGCACATCAAACGTTTAAAGAATATCTGAGTTTTACAGAGCCAGCATGTCTGAATATTTATAGGTGCACTTATGTAGTTGAATGCTGTTAAAACTATCTTGTGAAGGATAAAAAGTGTCAGGCAACTGATGAAAATTTGTCAGTCACCAAGTGCCAACCAGCTCTTCTCTGGCTCATCTCTTCATAACAGGAGGTGTAAGTATACGTTAAGATGCTTGCCAAGTCTTGCACAGCTAGAGAGACTGCTCTATTTTCTTTTGAACTGTATCCTCTAGTTCCCCCCTCCCATCATAATTCTTCTGTGTTAAACAAACTCTTCACAGGAGACTTACCCCTCTGTGCGGTGTCACTGTGGAGACCCCCCAGGCAGCTCTGATTCTGCACTTCTGGCTGACAAGAGGTGGAAAGTGACTTGTCTTACAGGCAGGGCTCTTTTTGTAGAAAAAGCCCAGCAGGAACTCATTAGCATAATAGGCCACACCCAACAGCAGGAACTCATTGGGATATTAGGCCACACCCCTGACAGCACAGCTCATTAGCACATTAGGCCGCACCCCCATACTACCAGAAGTGTGGTTATCCAGCCACACCCACCTTTTGCTGTTTACCTTGTTTGTTGTCCAAACCCAGGGCTTTTTTGTAGCAGGAACTCCTTTGCATGTTAGGCCACACCCACTAATGTAGCCAATCCTAATGAGTTTCTGCTGTTGGGTGTGTCCTATTATGCTAATGAGTTCCTGCTAGGCGTGGCCAACGTGGGAGCCAGCTGGAACTCCGTTCCTGTGCATTCCTGGCCCAAAATAGCCCTGCTTACAGGAACTAAACATGGACTGGAGTCCCCCAGCCCTGCCCTGGATAGTCCAGGCTAGCCAATCTCGTCAGATCTTGGAATCTAAGCAAGGTCACGCCTGGCTAGTAAACTCCAGGGTCACTACGCAGAGGCAGGCAATGGCAAACCACCTCTGAACGTCTCTTGACTTGAAAACCCTACAGAGATTGCCATAAGTTGGTTGCAATTTCATAGCAAAAATATAGGGAGGCATCACTGCTTATTTCTCTCCCCTTCTCAGATGGAAGCCACAAGGGCCTGATGAGACAATATGTTAAACCCAAACTAGCAGAAAAGGGCTGGGGTGGGGGTGGGCTGTTTGTCTTACCGCCAGTTCCATGCCATGCATCTGCCCAGGAGACATGTGGAACCAGCTCTTTTCCGCTGCTGAAAGCATACAGGGTGGAAGGGAGGGGACAATGAAGTTCCTCCTGCCCCTGTACACGTTCAAGAGATTATTTGTGTGTGCCCCCCCCCCCGACACATTATTTTAAATGTGAGCATCGGGTCACATGTTAAATACGAGTAGGGCTGGGCTTTCCCGCACAGCTCACATTTAAAATATCATCTAATCCAGGGTACCTTTGGAATTCTGACACAGTGCGGTAGGCCCAGCCACAAAATGGCTGCCGCAGGAGGCAGAGCCAGCCACAAAATGATTGCCCCAGCTTACCTTTCAATCACACAGTGAAGATCCCTGTGCTGTGGTGGCAGCTACTGCCAAAGCAATGGTTTTAAAAATCTGCACAGCCGATCAGATCTCCAATGGACATTTGGGAGACTTGCTGGGCAAAAGTCTCACCTGGCCCACATTCTAAAAGCCCCTCATGGGTGCCAGGAAAGGTGTCAGCTGATCTAAGTCTCCACAACCATTTCCAAGTTGCTAAAAATGGTGGCAGGCGCTGCCACAGCTCCAGTCTTACACTAATGCCCATAGCTAATGCCCATCTTGCCACACCATTTTCAGTCCAATCCTAGAGTCAGCTGCAAAGGTCCCTTCTTTTTCATGTGAATAAATAAACAGAAGTCTTGTGGCTTCTTCAAGACTAACAGAGTTTTATTACAGTTCAGTGGAAGCTTTTGGGGCCTAGAATCCACTTTGTCTGATCCATGCATTGTAGATACATACCACCAAGCTCTACTCCATGAAGCTTATGCTATAATAAAGAACAGATCAGTCTTTGAAATGGCACCAACACTCCTTTTTATTTTTGCAGCAACAGAGTAACACTGCTGTTCCTCTGCAATCTCTACCTGACAAATCGCGGCAGTGATTTGCCTTGTGAGCAAAGTATTTGCCAAGGCATCAGAGAGGATGACTGGTAAATTCCAGTGGGGGTAATGGTGATAGCCTGTTGTAGTAAAACCAAAAAGGAGTCTGGTGACAGCTGGCAAGAGGGCAACGATGCATTTAAAGCTGGAATATATTTTATTTCTTTTGAGAGTGATAAACAATGTTGCATCATAAACTGTTAATGATTTGAGAAGGACTTTTTAAAGAAGGGGGGGGCCCTCAAATATTGGCAGATGGACATGGAATGAGCACTGTTAGAAAAAAGCCAAATCATCAAGCAGGGTAAAATGCTAGTGCCTCAAATAGAACGAGAGAGAGAGATTAATAAAACTCCCCAGTTATCACACATCTATTTATTTCTTGCCCATAAACAGTTCTGGATCATAAGTCATGAATTATAAATACTGAATTGAACGTGTAACTGGCCAGCCCTGAGATGCAAGTGTGCCAACCAGTTGTGGATTGCTGGCAAGGAAAGGTCAGCTTCGGAAGAGAAACAGAACTCAGAGCTCTGTGAAGGTCTCCCATTTTCTTCACAGGAACAGCTGCCACCTCACTTATATAAGTGCCATTTGGATAGTTATTACCTACACATTCATTGTTTCTCAGCAGCAGCCACATCTCTGATTATTATGAGCTATTAAAAATACCCACTGCAAATGCTCTTAGAATACATTGTGATATTTATTGATTAGTTTTGTAGGCTGTTTTGAGCTCCTTGGGGGGACAGATGGATGGACAGAAAGTTGGATCCAACCAGCCCCTGGTTAAGTGAGGAGGTGGTCCCCTTTGATCACCAAGGAGTCCATGTTGGCTCAGGGAACTCAGGGAGATCCTCCAGATTCAGCAAAGAGCAGATCCAAACTGCCTGTGAAGGAACTGATTTATGACAGATAGTACAACTTGGGCCTAAGACCTGATTGCAACACCTCAGCTTCATCTTCCCACATCATCAGGAGGTAGATGGACTGATTTATGACAGATAGTACAACTTGGGTCTAAGACCTGACTGCAACACCTCAGCTTCATCTTCCCACTCTCCTTCAACATTTAACTCTTTCTTAATTGTATCATCCTGTGTAACTCCCATGGGGGGGGGAGTATAAGCAATGGGAATATGGTTGCCAACCTCCAGGTAGTGGCTAGAGATCTGGGTTTACAACTGAACTTTAGGTGACGGATCAGTTTACCTGGAGCTAATGGCTGCTTTGACACGTGGACTCCGTGGCATTATACCCCATTGAAGTCCCTCCCCTCCCCCAACCCTGCTGTTCTCAGGTTCCACCCCCAAAATCTCCAGGTATTTTCCAGCCCAGAGCTGGCAACCCTAAATGGGGGCTGTAGTGAGGAGGGAAAACAGGAGAGACTGAGTGGCAAAGCTGGCAGACTGGATCAAACACAGAGAGACAGACAGGGCCAAGACGGAGATGGGAAATAATAGCTAGACATCAAGGTTTAATTGACTTAGGGGGACAGTGTTGTTGCTTTTTATTTTATGTAACATGTTGTGTCTCCAAGCTGTGTTTTTTCATCAGCAAAACAGGCTATCCAACAATATTGGTGTCTCATTCTATTTTGGCTCCAACTAAAAAATGAGTTTTATGTCACTAACTTCCTGCATCACAGCCTTTTGACATGGCTTTTTTTTTTTTTTTTTGGTCCCTGAATGGGAAGATATCGTAATTCTCAGGTCAATACCATTTTCAGTAGCACCTTCTTTGGCCATTCAAGGCCTCAGATCATTCACACTTGCCCTGAAAAGAAACTCCCTTCTGCTTTCAGCTAACAGGAATCGATTTGGAATCGCAGATGTGGAATCTAGAGATGGATCCAATTACAAATAAAACTTCCTCTACATGTAGAACAAAGTTTGAGTCCAGTGGCACACGAAGGCTTATATCCAGAATTAAACTTTGTTGGTCTTAAAGGTGCCAATGGACGCCAACTTTGTTCTGTTGCTTCAGACCAACACGGCTACCCACCTGAACCTTCCTCTACATATGTTGGTGTTGAATATTCACTGGATATTTTCTGAATATTGGGACAGCCACCAAATATTTGATTTCAATATTGGATAACGTGCAGTGTTCGATAATACCTCACAATATTAGATAGCTGCTCTTCAGGAAATCTTTATGCTGGCCAAAGGACCTAATGATTGTTATGCAAATATGTGGGGGGAAGGGTCTGGTGACGCCAATCTTCATAGCAGTCTTCACGGGCATCCTGACCTGTTTCTAAAGCTGCCAACCTCCAGGTGGTGCATGGAGATCTCCTAGAATTACAACTGATTTCTATATGTTAGAGATCAGCTCCCTGGAGAAAAAGGCTGTTTTAGAGGGTGGAGTCTGTGGCAATGTACCTGCTAAGGTTCCTCCCCTCACCCCACCCTCTCCAGGCCCCACCCCCAGAATCTCTAGATATTCCCCAACCTGGAGTTGGCAACCCTATGATAGGTCCTTCACTCGCCCCATAGGGCTGCCAAGCCCCCTGATGGGGGTGTGGGATCCCTGACCCCAACTCCCATTGCCTCCCACTACTCTGAATAGCAGCATGAGAAAAACATTTCAAATTTCAGCAATGTGGGTGGCACTACGTCACTTCCAGTGAAAACCCAGAATGGTAGCTCTAGGAATCACCAGAAAGCATTTTGGTCATTCCTAGAGCTACCATATGTAATTTCCGGGTTTTTACCAGAAGTGATGTAGCGCTGCAGCCAGCATCATCCCCCATATCCCCACTCACAACCCTCCTGCCAACTGGGCTTGTGTGAGAGGGAAGGGGGCTGAAGACATCCTTGGAGCCTCCTCCTCCTCCCTACCATAGAACTCAGGAGCGAGAGAGTACTAGGTTGGGCCTGGGGATCCCCTGGATTTACAATGGGTCTCCAGGCTACAGAGATCAGTTCCCCTGGAGAAAATGGCTGCTTTGCAGGGTGGACTCTACCCTGCTGGCATCCCTCTCTTCCCCAAACCCTGCCCTCCCCCCAAACCTTGCGCTCCCCAGCATCAATGCCCAAATCTCCAGGAATTTTCCAACATGAAGTTGGCAGCCCCAGCAATACCTCTTCACCGGCATGTGCTCTCCCACATTATGAAGACAGCATTACTGGCTACACATGCTCCTTTCCTCTCCCTGCCCCCTCACGGGGTGAACCATCCTTGCAGGAGGCCAGGTGTGGCCATCCCCAGTCCTTACCCTGGGTTGGTGCAGGCTGCCTTTTCCTTTGTCCCTGTGCAGTTGACCAGTTGTCCAGAATGGGGGGGGGGGGCCCTGCTACTGAGCTGCCAGTCAGCTAGGTAATGGGCTGTGGGTCGGCTGCCAACCTGGAGATGGGGCCTGGAGATCTTCCAGAATTACAACTGTTCTCCAGACTACAAAGATCAGTTCCCTAGGAGAAAACTGCAGCTTCAGATGGTGGATCTATGATATCAAAGCCAACTTAAGCTCCCTCCCCAAACTCTACCCTTTCCAGGCTTTACCTCCAGATCTCCTAAGTCGGCAAGCCTAGATGGCCTTAAAGGGGCCTGGTTGTGTGTTGGCTGGCTAACTGTGGTCTCCTCTTTCTCTTCCTTGCAGCAGTTGTCAGTCAGGGCCCAGGGCAGGGTGTGTGTGTGTGTCTTCACACCCTGACGCATAGCATCATCTTACAAAGTATCTGAAGCCACAGCTGTCTGTGGGCTGCAGGGAAGGAAAAGCTCACTTTGCAAAGTTCAAATCTGCAAAATAAAAATAGGAAAACACAATGTTAGTTTGTGGGTTTTCTGGGAAAGTGTCTGCTAAGAGGTTTTTGCTTGATTATTTTTTTTAGGATCACGGGTTGCTAGATTGATGTTGGCCTGTGTTATGAGTCAGTGAGTCATCAGCAAACTAACATGGAGTCCTTTCCTGGAGAAAGGCAAGTGAAATGACTCATAAGGAAATAAAATGTTACATATAGGTTAGTGATTTTTTTAAAAGGCATTTTTAAAAAGAAGTTGCAGATGCTGGGGCAGCAATGGTAGAGATGTGGGGAGGAGAGAGAGAGAGAGAGAGAGACTTTTTACCTTTCCCCTTCTGGTCCTTTCCCCCAACTTCATGAGGGCTGTTTCAGTGGGAATGAGGTGTGGGAAGGAAGGTTAAAAAGTCCTTCTCTCCATGCACCAGTCTTCCCCTTCAAATTATAGCTGCATTTTGTTTTTTAAAATCCAAGAAAGAATCGCAGAACTGCATCCTTGTGGGCAGCCGTGTACTTCTGAGGAAGTGTGCTTGTACATGAAAGCTCATACCTTGAATAAAACTGCGTTGGTCTCAAAGGTGCCACTGGAATCAAACTTTGTAGAACTGCATCCTGTTTATCTGCTTTCTTTCCACCTGTTCAACCTGTATATGTTTAAATAGAGAGCTATCTCTTGGATTCTTTTCTCATGAGCTCAGTCTCCCTGTCATACTGTCTTAATGCTCAAGGAAGAAGGGAGCATAAAAACGTTAGATTCAGAGAAGCTGTCCCAAAAGTCTTGCATCGCTGAATAAATTACAATACCAGCCCCAGTCTCTTCATTTATAGGATCAGGCTGTAAACATTCAAATATACCGTGTTTCCCCGAAAATAAGACCTACCCCAAAAATAAGCCCTAGCAGGATTTCTATGCATTTGTGGTATAAGCCCTAGTGTGTCTTCCTGAGAAAAAAATAAATATAAGACAGTGTCTTATTTTCGGGGAAACACGGTAGTTGCTCATCGAACGTCAACACTTTCCAGCTTGCTATACGTTATGTCTGAACATTCAATAATATGCCAATGCTAACAGCTGCACACTCAAAAATTTCTGGCCTGTATCACAGGCTTATTCATCTAGTTGGGTATATTTATTTTCCTTTCATCCCCCAAGTGGCAAATGTGAAAATCCATCATCTAGATACAGCAGAAGATATTAGGGATTTGTGGGTGTGTGTCTGGCAGTCTATTCTGACCCCTGGTGATTCATAGCACCCTCCAAGACCCCAAGGATCATTTCCCACACATTGCTTCCATTACCCACAGAGGTCTGTAGGCCCAAAACATGCCTCTTGTGGATTTGTATTACCACTGAATGGAATCTGGCTTACCACAGCTTCACACAGGTGTTGCTTGGGTAAGAAGGGAGAGTATACAACTACTCTCAACACTTCCCAACAATGATATGCGAACTTTAAAAGTCCTGTTTCCAGTCAGCATCCTGTTTCCAACCTCTGTCGTCTTCTGCCAGTAGGTCAAGACTTTTTTATTCTCTTTGGCATACCCCCAATAATTGTTATTGGCCTCCTTCCTTGTTTTTGGTGTTATGTGTGTTTATATGTTTTCATTGAATTATTGCATGTATACTTTATGTTACATTTTTAAATGCCAAAATATTTTAGTGTTTGACATTCGCCACCTTGGAAGACCCTATTTGGGTGGAAAGGCGGCATAGGTAAAGGTAGGTTCCCTTGCTCGAAAGCCAGTCGAATCCGACTCTAGGGTTGCGGTGCTCATCTCCGTTTCAAAGCCAAAGAGCCAGTGCTGTCCGAAGACGTTTCCGTGGTCATGTGGCCGGCATGACTAAACACCACGGCGCACGGAACGCTGTTACCTTCCCACCAAAGTGGTACCTATTTATCTACTTGCAATTTCTTGCTTTCGAACTGCTAGGTTGGCAGGAGCTGGAACTAGAGACAGGAGCTCACCCTGTCTTGCGGCACCCGGGTCTTGAACTGCTGAACTACTGACCTTCCACAGCCTGCAGTTCAGCGTCTTAACCACTTGAGCCACCGCAGCTCCTGGAAAGGCGGCATAGAAATGTTTTAAATAAATAAATGCATACATTTTTTCCCCATTCACTTGAGCAAGGACAATGAAGAATTACAATGACTGAATGAAAGCCGCTTGTCTGCTCATTCATAAACGTGCAGTTTATACACATGTAGATGATACTGACTTGGACCATTGGTTTATCAAGGTCAGTCCCGTCCACTCTGACTGGCAAGAACTCTCAGCGCCTTTCAGTATTATCTACTCCCTGACCCCTTTAACTGGAAATGCTGGGGTTTGAACTTGAGACCTGCTGCATGCAAAGAAGATGCTCCACCAGTGAGCCACACGCCCACCTCCTCAACATTCTCCTTATTCCTCCTTCTCAACCATCTCCCCCAGAAGCACTTACTGCGAAGTGCCAGGTCAGAGGTGTCAAACTCATTTGTTATGAGGGCCGGATCTGACATAAATGTCACTTTGCATTAAAATGAAATGCCAGGTAGTGGAGATAGAAGCTGTATAAAGGACAGCAGCTGGTAAGCTCCGAGTTGGTGTATGCTCACTGCAAGGCCCCATGGGCTGGGAGGGGGGTGCAGAGGAAAACCCACATAGGCAGACTGGAGAGGCGGCAGTGCAGTGCAGTGCTGGGCAGATGCTCCCACGATGATTGACTGCTGCTGATGTGGTTGTTCTGCCATGCTGAAGCCACAATGGAGTGGCTCCGCCCACTCCCCCCAGCACTCCCTCCCTTGCACCAGTTGCTTGCATAGGGTTGCCAGCCTCCAGGTGGGGCCTGGGGATCTCCCACTTTTACAACTGATCTCCAGCTGACAGAGATCAGCTCCCCTGGAGAAAATGGCTCCCCTCCCCAAACCCCACCCTCTCCTAGATCCCCACCCTCTCCTAGACCCAGACCTGGCAACCCTACTGGTAGCTGCTTCTGCTGCTAAGGGGGATGGTTCCAGGCCGACAGCAGCAGTGGCAGCCTACAAAGAAAGGATCTCTCCTATCCGCCACCTTTGTCTTCTGTCTTGGCTTTATGCTAATATTTCAGCTACAGATTACTTCCAAACCTTGGAGGTGCTCTGCCATCATGCACTGTGGGCAATATAGTTCCCAGGATGTTCATGATATTAAGTCAGACACATTTTAGGAACTACATTTCCCAGGGTACCCTGAGGCACAATGCCTCAGGTGTGTGGAAATAGCATCCAGGGTGATGGAAAGAAACAGAGATCGATGACAGAGTGATGAAGGAGGAGAGAGATCCTGCATCTGCCCACACATTGGCCGGCCGGCCACTTGGTAACCATGGGGCCAGCTGCCACCACTGCCACCAAAGCAGCTGCTTGGGGCAGGACAGTGTTGTGGGGAACCAGGAGGGAGGAGAAGAGGAAGGAGAAAGAATAGAAGCAGGCCTGACTCCCCATGGGACTGCCAATTCCAGGCTGGGAAATTCCTTGAGATTTTGGATGTGGATCCTGGGGAGGGGTTTGGGGAGGGGAGGGGCCTCAGTGGGGTGTAACCCCAAAAAGTCCCCCCTCCAAAGCAGCCATTCCCCCCCCCCCCAGGGGAACTGATCTCTGACAAGAAGAAGAAGAAGAAGAAGATTGGATTTATACCCTGCCCTTCACTAGGAGTCTTAGAGCGACTTACAATCTCCTTCCCTTCCTCTCCCCACAACAGACACCCTGTAAGGTAGGTGAGGCTGAGAGAGCTCTGAGAGAACTCTTGAGAGAACAGCTCTGAGAGAACTGTGACTGACCCAAGGTCACTCCAGCAGCTGCATGTGGAGGAATGGGGAAATCAAACCTGGTTCTCTCAGATTAGAGTCCACACTCTCACCCACTACACCCAACTCGGTTGTAATTCTGGGAGATCTCCAGACTCCACCTGGAGGTTGGCAACCCTAGGAATAAACAACAAAAGCAGATGAATGTAATCATAAAAGAAAATGGAGTGAATGTTTGCAACAAAAATTGAAGGAGGGGGTGATTGCACCTCCAAGCTTTCCAGTCAGTGTGTCCCTCTCTTTTTATTGCCTTAATGTGCTTGAGACTAGAAGAAGGGCTGCCTGTATTTTGCAGGAGACGTCTCTTTCCCTGAACACTAATAGACCTTCAGGGGAGCCAAATTCTTTCTCTTGTCCATTGATCTGCCTGGCCCTGTGCCTGGATAAGAGCAAATTCTGCTCGCTGAGTCATGCTTGTTTTGTCTTGGTTACTCTTGGGAGAGGTTCAAATTGCTTGTTTCTTGACCTCGGAAAGCATTGTTATTCAGTACGTAAAAATGTAAGCGTCCTTGCACATTACACTATCCTGTTTGCACAAATGGAGCATAAAGGACAAGTGTTGGTGTGCACCGCAGTGAAGCTGTAGGGATGCGCAGGCACTGACAGTTTTGGGCCCTTGATGACTCCCCTTGACCAGGATCTAAGAAGAAGAGATTGGATTTATACCTTGCCCATCACTACCCAAAGGAATCTCAGGGCATCTTACAAACTCCTTTCCCTTCCCCTCCCCACAACAGACACCCTGTGAGGTAGGTGGGGCTGAGAGAGCTCTGACAGAAACTGCTCTTTTTCAAGAACAGCTGTGCCAAAACTACAGCTTGCCCAAGGTCATCCAGCAGGTGCATGTGGAGGAGTGGGGAATCAAACCCAGCTCTCCCAGATTAGAGCCCGCATACTTAACCACTACACCACACTGGATCTAAAGACAATTTTGCAACCTGCATATCCTCACTGTTCTCAAAGTCTTTGTGGGTGCAGGAATAATGGTCATGTGGGTCTCCAAGAACCTTTCAGAGCCCTCTACCCCATTCTGTAATTTCTTCATTTAACAAACGTCATCAAAAGCTGTGTGTCTCCGTCCTTTTAGACTGAAGATTCATGTATTTCAGGATATATTTGCTTGTCTGGAGTCTATAGATTGCTGAGATAGTTAAGCACTCAATTTGCAATTAAACATTTTAAAGCCATCTTGGTTTCCATAGGAAGGAGTTTGGCACAAGCTTCATTCATTGAAAGTGCTGAACTCCCTTTTCTGGCACCGTTCCTGTGCTTTTTAACAGCTGTGTAGTAAGCAGAAATTCAGCAGGTAGAGGATTTCCTGTCATGGCATTGCCCTCGGGTGATAGGGAGTTCCAGGGTGCTTTCTATGGAGCCTGGGTCCTTGGGAGAAGACCAAACTGTTTCTGTAACACCTGTTTCTTTACCCATTAGCAGGCTAAGCAAAGATGAGAAGAGAAGTGCCTAGGCAGACAGTGCTGGTCTGAATAAAGCAACCTCTCCTTAATGCTCATGGAGGAGTAGATGTCCCTATACCTGGCTACACTGCAATGACCAAATTGTTCTTCCCGTGCCGCATGTGCAGGCAGAACACCAGTCTCACCCCCCTCACGAGCTAGTAGATGGGAGGCAATCCAAAGCAGTCCAGTGGAGCCTGAGCGGTGGGTGTTGCCTTCTGACACACTTCCGGTGATGTCAGGGGGTGTGGCATATGCAAATAAGTTATGCAAATAAGTTATGCTAATGAGCTCCTGCACCTCTTTTTCTACGAAATGACCCCTGGTAGCATGTATATATTCCTTGTCATAAAAGTCTTGACTGTCCCACCCTATGTTTGAGACTTTTGGGTTTGGTTTTTTCTCAGCTCAGGAACTCTACTGAAAATACAGGAGCTGTCCAGTTTTGTAAACCCTTGAGAAATGGCGCTTGAGGCAAATTAACTTTCAAAAACAGAATAAAGGTTTTATTAAACAGGCAGGGAATATGTGTATAAATGTAATAGTCAAGGTATTGAGATCGCTGAGGTAAAAACTTTATAATATTTACAGAGTTGAATTCATAGAGCATTCAAGAGAGTGTATTTGTAGTTTTGATCCAAGGCTTTCTATGTCTTTCTTTGAGAGGTACTTAATTTAATATATTTCAGCTAAACACAGTTCTTATTGATGTTTCTAGATTTCTTCCTTCAGATATTACATGTTTTCCTTTAGATAGTACAGCTTTTCATTCACTCCTGAGGTGTCTAAGCTACTCTCCTTTATGATGGACCAGGGTCCTCTTCCCAACCCCTTTAACTGGCAGGAAGTTATTCTCCTTGTCCCTAAAAAGCAATAACTCCTTTTACTATTTGGCTTGTCTGGGAGTTCTCTCTGACTTCCCAGACCTTCTGCCAAATCCTTCTCCAGTATCCTTTTCTGTATAAGGATGATCTGTAGCTTTGCTTACTGAGAATCTAAGTTCTCCCCCAGAGCAGTGTTAATATATTTAGACAGTGGGGGTTTTCTTTTTTTTCTGTAGAAGTACTTTTCTTACTATTGCCTGTCAGAAAACACTGACTCCCCAAATGTCTCTTCCCTCAGAAGGTACCCTCTGGCTACTGATCCTGCCATTGGTTTTCAGACCCAGACCAAAAGTGTCTCAAAAGGTGAAAGACCAAATTGTGTAAGACCCCTTTCCCCTCCAGATCAGCTGTTTCATATCTCTCTCAGCTGATGCTGGGCAATCAGAGAGTGTGCAGAGCCACCAATCACCTAAAATCTACTCCAGGGAAGATTAACGTCTAAACTCCCTGACTCTGTTACAAGCAGCGTTTCGAAAAACCAGCTTTTTTGTGCTATCCGTCACACCAGGTAAAAAAACCAAGTAGTAGTTGATGTGAAAGACTGCACCTGAAACCTTGGAGAGCTGCTGCCAGTCTGAGTAGACAATGCTGACCTTGATGGACCAAAGGTCTAATTCAGTGCAAGGCAGCTTCATGTATGTTCAATTCAGATCTGTGCAAGAGCTAGTAGCACCCATCAGCCATCAAAAAGCCATTGAAGAAACTTTTTCAAATCATTCACTAAAAAAGTATCATTAACTTAAAAGCCTAGAGAAGAGGTTAGCTCCCAGTTTGAGAACCAGAACTATATTACTGGGGAAGATCTCAAGTAGTGTGGAGCAGTGTTCCCTCTAAGCTGAGTTAGTGTGAGCCAGCTCACAGTTTTTTAGCCTCTGGCTCACAGATTCTTGTCTCCCCTCAGGAAGGAGGGCTCCAGAGCAAACCAATTTATGCGCGGGCACAAGCCAAATCACTCGCTCACAACTTTAATGCCAGGAGCTCACAAAGTAGAATTTTTGCTCACGAGACCCCACAGCTTAGAGGGCACATTGGTGTGGAGTAAGGTCAGCGCTGGTGAGGCCCGGAATCGGGATGGGAAATACCTGGAGATTTGGGTGGTGAAGCCTGAGGAAAGCAGGCTTTGAGGAAGGGGGAGACTTCAGTGGGGTAGAATGCCATAGTTGTTCACCTTCCAAGGCAACCGTTTTCTCTTGGTTAATTGATCTCTGTTGGCTGGAGATCAGTTGTGATACCAGGAGATCTCCAGCCACCACCTGGAGGTTGGGAAGCCTAGCATGGGCACACTTTCTGCCAGGTGCCTTTGCAAAATATCCCCAGTGCCCTGTAGTGTGTCTGAACTGAATGACTGGAACGTTTTGAGGGTGTTCCATGCTTTTCCTAAGAACTGCTAAATATGGGAGGGATTGCTCTGGGGCCGTGTCAGCAGCATCACTTCAGAGCATAACAGTCCCAACAAAACAGGCAAAAGCTCTGCTTCTAGGAAAAAGCAGAGAACCATGGCATCCTGCCCCTTTTAGCATTTCTCACAAACCTTGCATGAACTCTAACCTTCCTCTGAACTGAGCCAGTGGCTTTTAACACTGTAAGAGCCTCTGGTTTAGGCATAAACTACTAGGATTCAAGGAATCAGAAACAGAAACAGCGGGTCACATGCAGGACATGTGGTCTTCCAGTGACTGAAAAGGGAAGTTCTCCAACCCCTTTCCAGCATCAGCCATCAAGATATGGGGGAAACACACAGTGTGCCTCCCTAGCCAGTAATTCCCAGATGCTCTCCCAGATGCAAGATCCATCTGTGGGTCATGGAAACCTTTGACGTGGAACATCAGCCTCTTTGCAGCAAGAGGCTAAGGAGATTCTCCACAAGAACTGAACTGTAAGTGGTACCGGCTGGATTATTTGGGATGCTGCACAACGAGGCATTCTCAAATGGCAGCGTTTCCAGCAAAAGTGAATCTGAAGATAACTTCTTCTTCTTCTTCTTTTTAAAGGTACTTCCTACAGGAAGAGGGAGGTTTGGCTACAATGATGGGGGCTGCCAAGGCATGAATGTCACTGTGTTATGGGTTACATCCATTGTCCCTTTTCATCGAGCCATCAGCCCGCTGATTGCCGTAATCTCTGTGTGGCTTGTGGGTATCAGACTTGCTATATATCAGCATGCCTGACATTGGCAGAACATTCCCTCTCTAAGAATGTAAGAAAAGCCCTGCTGGCTCAGACCAATGGTCCCTCTAGTCCCGCATCCTCTTTCCCACAGTGGCCAACTAGTTGTTCTCCAAAGGCCTATAAGCAGGGCATGGAGGTCAGAGTGTCCACTTCTTGTTGCTCCCCAGGCACTGAGATGTAGAAGAATGCTACTTCAGGAAATGGAGGTTCCATTGAGCCATCAGGGCTAATCACCACGGATGGACCTGTCACCATTGGATTTAACTACTCCTTTTTAAAGCCCTCTAAGCCAGTGGCCTTCCTCCTGTGGAAGTTAGTTCCATCATTCAATTATACAGTGCGTAATAAAAGTACTTCCTTTCACCTGTCATAAATCTGTTGTCCATCAGTATCACTGGTTGCCTTGTGCATATTATTATGAACCTCTGTCATTTCCCCCTTAGCTGTCGTTTTCCTGAACTGAAAAGCCCCAGGCTTATCACAGGGCCCTAAGAAAAACAGCAGCCCCGGTCACAGAGGTGAGGGAAGAGCCCCTCAGGCCTGCAAGAACAATGGAGGAGGCAGCTGGCTGGGGACTGGGAGGGAACTGCCGGCAGACAGGCTTGAGGCTCTTGCAGGTTTTTCCCCACCTGACCCAGGCAGACGGGCTGTGCCCAGGCGTGACCCTGCAAAAAGGGAGCAGCAGCAGCCAGGATGGGAGCTTAAAGAACTTAGAGAAGGGCTCAGGCTGGGAAAGCAGCACCCGAGCACCTCTGTGTGAGCAGGTGGAGTTGAGGAGAAGTAAACTGGCCAGGCTGCCGGGGGTGGTCTGCTTCTAGAGCAGGCATTGTCAAGAAACCAAGCAATTAAAGTGCAGCCTTCACAGTTCTGGTGTGTTGACTCATCCTGGGCACCAAAGAAAGAAGATGGTCCCTCACCAGGGGGGTGAGGCCCCTGGCCCTGGGGGCTTCACATGGCCTCTCAAAGTTTCTGGCCAAGCAGCTTTTGAAGGGTTCCGTAGTGCTTCGGGAAAAGCTGAAACAACCCCTGGCCAGAAGCCTGTTTGCATTTACACAGTGGAAGGATGGCCATGGGCACCTACTGGGGTAGCACCCGTGATGAGTAACGTATTTCCTACTGTGCCCTGCAATTATTCGAAGGAGTCCTCCTCACTACTCATCCTGCTTTTGCCTGTGGCACGTTTGCTGAGAGTCAGCCTGGCCTAGTGGTTAGAGTGTCAAACTAATGCCTGGGAGAACCAAATTCAAATTCAAATCCCCACTCTGCCACCGGAGTTCACTGGGTGACCTTGGCCCCATCACTGTTCTCTCAGCATGACCTACCTCACAGGGTTGTTATTGTGAGGTTAAGGTGGAAGGGGAGAAATGATAAGTTGTCTTGGGTCCCCACTAAGGAGAAAAGTGGGTTATAAATGAAGTAATAACCACTTGAGCTGCGGTGGCTCAAGTGGTTAAGACGCTGAACTGCAGGCTGTGGAAGGTCAGTAGTTCAGCAGTTCAAGACCCGGGTGCCGCAAGATGGGGTGAGCTCCCGTCTCTAGTTCCAGCTCCTGCCAACCTAGCAGTTCGAAAGCAAGAAATTGCAAGTAGATAAATAGGGACCACTTCGGTGGGAAGGTAACAGCGTTCCGTGCACCTTGGTGTTTAGTCATGCCGGCCACATGACCACGGAAACGTCTTCGGACAGCGCTGGCTCTTCGGCTTTGAAACGGAGATGAGCACCACAACCCTAGAGTCGGATTTGACTGGCTTTCGAGCAAGGGAACCTTTACCTTTACCTTTAATAAATAAAAAGTAACAGTGCAAGGCTGCAATCATAGACACTAAATAATACAGTATCAATGCACTTTCAGTGCTCTTTCCAACTGGATTTTGCTGTGTGAACTGGCAAAATCCAGTTGGAAAGTGCATTGAAAGTGGATTGAAAGTGCGTTACTGTGATCGCAGCCCAAGAGGCCCTATTGTAAGGAGAGGTAAGGAAGAGCATTTTCACCCAGTTCCCCCTCTTCACTACAGCTCCATGTGCTTGGTGAGGTTTCCCCCCTCATTTATGGGGGGTCCCTTGACCACAGCGGCTCTCTGACCAGCCCAATTAGATGTAAACATGGTTGGGCTGGAAGTGACATGAGGCCACTGACAGGTGGGCAGAGTCCTGCAGCTCACCAGCTGAAAAGTGGGAGATGGACTAGCCAGCAAGGGGGTCAGGAGCCCGAATGGAGAGGGCAGAAGACCACCAGCAGAGAGGCCTGCCTCACCAGCTCCCAGGAAAGGGGAAGAAAGGCTTTCCGTTGGGACAGGGGGCACCTCCAGAACCCCAGCAGAACTAGTGTCACAGCCTCCGGTCAGAGGAAGGTGCAGTGGTGTAAAGGAGACAGTCTGGTGCAAGACCAGGGAGCCAAAGGAGCCTGTGAAAGAAACATCAGAAGTGTGAGTAAGGAGGCAAGGAAGAAAGGAGAAGGGGGGAGTCCAAAGGCCCATTGCAAGAATTCAGGGCTACCTGGTTGAGGCCCCTATTGCTACAAAGGTGGCACTGATACGTTTAGTGTCTGATGGAATTTGATGTTTGGCATAAAGCTGTACTTTGAATCTGTGTGATAGTGCACATTTGACAGTGTTTGGCAGAAGATAAACAATAGCTTTCAGATTATAGCAAATGAGATCTCATGTCTGGTGCCTGTCAAAATAAATGCCTAAAACATTACAAATGCAGATTCTGCAGTAAGAACAAACCTGAGTGTCAAAACTGGGAAATTCTGCCAGTTTTATATATTTGCAAATACTTGTATCTGCATGATGATGGAGAGGACAGGAGAGGATCAAAAGCACACGGTAGGTAAAGAGTTAATTTTAAAATGGGAGGGGCAGGTTTTGTTTCTTAACCTCTCTGTTTATGATACCTCTATAAAGCCATTCCACTCTTCTGGGAATTTATCTGCAGGCTTTTAACTGATGCTGGAGATTTTTTCCATTGTGTTTAAGAATGCTTTTAATAAGCAATTTACAGCATACTAATTAAAGAATGTTAGGCTGCTTTCATATGTCTTGAGAAATTAGACACCCATTTCATGCTCCCTTGGTCTGTTCTTCACTAAGGATTGTTTATCCTGGAAAAATCTTGGCCAAATACCATCAAAGAAGCATTCTGTCCTGGACTGGTTCTTATCTGTTGTTTAATTCAGAGGGTCAAGCAAATGGTCTGAAAAGGAATCCACGTTCCAGCTCTGTTTGCCTTCAGCTTTGACGCAAAATTGAGTCTCTCTCATGTATTTAAATAAACATTAGTGGCTGATTTCAGATATTTATTTCTGAGCTGGTAAAGACTGTACAGAATTACTTCTCTGATTTTGTTCCATGTGAAAAAATAATTTGTGTGAAACAGTGTTTTCTCTCTCTCTCTTTCTCTCTGTGTCACTCATACACAACACTTCCCACCACTCTAGAACATATACTTTAAGGCTGGCATTCTCTCAAGCAGGATATGTTGTTGTTCTTTTTTGTTTGTTTGTTTGTTTGTTGTGCAGGTGAGGGTGGAGCTGCTAGAGGCAAATAGATCAAATTGTGAAGTAATTGTGTGATGACTTCAACCATTTCATAAATCAAAATTGAGACCCAGAGCACATGACAGTTGGCAAGTCTGGAATTTCAGCGTTATAACTTTTTACAAATGAGAAGGAATAGCAGTGATCCCCTAAATAGCAACCATGGGCCATTGTATCACGGTTGGTGGTATTTGGACTCTTGGGAATAAAATTCAAAGGGTCTTGAACAAAATATCTGAAGTTTCCTGGATGAAAAAGGAAAAAGAAACATGGAGATTCAGGTCACATCCTGTCAACTGATTCACTAGCAAAGCATTGAGCTTATACCGGGCATATGTCACAGGTACATCATACCTATGTACCCTTGACTTATGTATTATTTATTTATTTAGTCAGAAACTGCCCAAAGTGGCTTATATAATAAAGACATAAAACATTAATTTTTATTCATTTATTTTATTAAAATGTAGAATTAAAAAAACCAGCCACAGCATGAAAACTGATAATTGAGAAGATTAAAATAACAGAATAAAAGCACACTATGTAATAGGGTTTTTTTTTAAAATCAGCCCTTTAATTAAAAGCTAAGACACACATTTCTTATGTTTCTGGGATCTTAGTAATGTCTCCTTTTGGCAGTGCAGGGAGCAGTCCCTCCCCTTTCTTTGGAAACTGATACCAACCAGCATCTCTTCCCCCAGAACAAAGATCCAGTCCCAGCTTTCTTCCACTTCCTTGGAGCAGGAGGTACTTCTGAACAGCCCCGGAGACGGGCACCCATTCTGAAGCAGTTGCCATAAGACAGCACACAACTTGGAACCACCCAATGTTTTATGGTGGTTGGGGTCAGTGCTGTCAAGTCACAACCAACCTCTTAATATTTTGTAATTGGCCTGCCCTTCAAAATAGACATTTTGTGGTGGTACCCAGTACCATTTCTAAAAATTCCAAAAGTGTCTGTGGGCTTAACAATGTTGGGGATTTCTGATTAGTAGGATTGGGCTGTTAGCCTTAACTTTAGCTGGATTTTCTTCAAAGTGATCTTTCTTTAAAAACAACCTTACACCTTTAAGGAGGCTGTTCTCACCACTATGAGATGCATCGCTTAAGAATGAAGAAGTTGAAACAGTGCACAAATTCTTTAGGTGTGGCTCTGTCTAAACACATCTCGGCAGCATGTGATGGACCAAAATAGTCTGATGTGTAAGCCAGAAAACCCTCCAGATGGTAAAAAGAATATTATAAATTTCATAATGGACAGTGGAATGATAAATGATAATTGAATGACACCCCCCAAAAAAAGATCCGCTACATGAAGTGGTAGCATTCACATAGTTGTGTGTATTTTTCTTAAGGCAAACAACCTCTATAACCTCTAACAACCTCTATTCACTATAAGGCAGCTTTATGTGTCATATTGAAAGATGAGAGTGTAAATCATTCAGGTCTGCCTGTGGGACAGGACCATGGAGTTGTCTGCCCCACCCCTCCCTTCAAAGTTCTCCAGCAGCACCACCACAGAAGGAAGAGGAACAGCTGGAACTGCTTGAACAACTAGAACAGGAGTGGCCCAAACCCACTAAAAGATGTCTGTTGCTGAGCCTTCCTCCCCTAGTCTGAAGAGACAACAGCTGTGATGGGAGCAGCAAAACAATTCCGTGGCAGGAGTGAAAATGTGACGGCCGTGTGTGTCCCACTCCCCAGAAGCACTTCAGAGAGGACGAGTGGCAGTTTGGCTACTCCTAGAAAGAGCCAAGAGAGACATAGGATCAATAACAGGTAGCTGCAACAGATCTCACGTAGGGCTCAACACGCTCGGTAAGTGCTAGCAAGCTCATGATTGGAGAGTGCATACATGGCAACATCATGTTGAACACATGAATCTGTCTTCTACTGAATCAGACTATTGGTCTATCAAGATCTGTATTGTCTACTCAGACTGGCAGCAGATCTCCAGGTTCTCAGGCAGAGGTCTTTCACATCTTTTCCTACTTGGTTGTTTTAACTGGAGATGCCAGGGATTGGACCTGGGACCTTCTGCATGCAAAGCAGAGACCCTACCACTGAGCCACAGCCCCCCCCCCCTGAAAGAACATTACCATGCAGATAGTCTCCCAGGTCCCATTGTAAGCCACACTCAATTGTTGCTATTCACACTTTAAGGCACATCTGTTTGGAAGGCTTCTGATGAAGACAATGTGGTGTTAGAATAGTCTGCACCTCTTCGGACTGCAGGTAGAACTCCATGGTGACTTACATCTTAAATGCTCCCCTACATGTTCAAAAGTCCCTACAAACAGAAAACCAGGACCAAAGGCACAGGGAGAGGGTGCTACTTGGAAAAAAAAATCTCTCTGCACTGCAGTGCTACTTTATAAAAAATGAATTTCTTAAATGGAAAGGGACATACAAAGCTGGAATGCACCACTTTCAGTCTGGAGTGATGCAGTCCATTCCACCATTTCAGCATTTTCTCACCTTCATTCTCTCCTCAGTCTCCTGAACATGTAAACCAGGCTTTTAGTGGTAGAATTTAAAGCTTAGAGATATTTTACAGTGGAAAGGAACTGGTAATTTATGGACTTGCCCTAAGATTACATGATCTTGGTGTTTTCTAGAACAAGGCTTAAGGGGTGCTGTGCAGTATGTTCTAGAGGCACACAGCAGCTGTGGAGATGGCATTTTAAAGGTCCACAGGGACCCACTTTGGCTGAAGACTGGGGTATGAGGAAGGAGCAGCTCTTGCCTTTCCCTGTGCTGTTTTCCTGAGCCAAAACAGCCCTGGCAGCAGGGCCGGCTCCAGGTTTTTCCCCACACTAGGTGAGGCTACCTTCTGGCGCACCCCCCCGGGGTGCCCCCTGCCCCAGCATGACAGCCCCGAGGAGGAGGAGAAGGAGAAGAAGAAGGGAATGGGTGTCACCAGGGGTGGCCTCAGCCTGGCTGCTTGCTTGCTTTCCTCCCGGGAAGGGTGCCCCCCCCCGAGCCCCCCCTTCCCACGCCGGGGGTGGCCGTCGCAAGTTGACCAGGATGATGGCCAGCATGTAGTCCTTGCCCAGCATGGTGTCATGAGTGCTGCCAAGGATCAGCTCCCAGCCCCAGTAGAAGTCCTGAGTACTGCTGAGGATGACCTCCCAGCTCTGGCAGAATCTACACCTGACACCAATGAAGCTGCAGAGCCCAAACAACGCACGTCGGACAGCCCCCCTGATTCACCTCCACTGGTGACCCGTTTGCGGGATCAGCACCGGCGGGACTTGGCATCTCGGCAGCAGGAGACGCGCCTGGGTCTCTCAGCCCTGAGTTCTAAGAGGAGCCGGGACACACGCATTGGCCGGTAATTGATAACAGCCCGGAGGAATATTTAGCTCCTCACTCTTGGTCAATCTCTTGTGCCAGCAATTAGTCAGCCTGATGACGCTCTGCACCCACCTCGCCCATGTTCCTGATTCCTGTTTCCCGCTTTGAACTCTTGGCTCCTCGACTCCGGCTCTGACGACAACGCTCTTGGTTTGTGCCCTGGACTCTGGTGTTTTGGCTCCTGACCCCCTGGACTCTGGCTTGACAACTACGCTTGCGGTTTGTTGTTTGGACTTGGTGTTTTGGTTTCTTGACCTCTCGGCTTTCAACCTCGGACTGGACCCGGGCTACCCCTCTCTCGCCATGCCTGCACTCCAACCCGTGACACATGGCCTCGGCCGGCGGGCGCACAGCAGCCAGTGAGCGAGGGCAGCAGTGGGGAGGCTCTGCTGCCCAAGGCTGGCGCCGGAGTGTGGGGTAGAGCCTCGCGGGAAAGGAGGGTGGAGCCTGGCAGGGGGCCCGCTGGAGGCCGGAACAGCACGGAGTCCCCAGAGGAGTGTGGCTGGAAGCCGGTCTCTGCCACCGCCGCACGGGGTCGCAGCAGCATCACCTACCCTGTTTAGGCAAGGGAGGGGCAGGGTGGCAGGCCAACGGGGCGCCTCCTCTTAAGGGGCCGCTTTAGGCCGCTACCTAAAAATTCTCTATGACGGGCTGGCCCTGCCTGGCAAGGAGTTAGGCCGGCCCTGCCTGGCAAGGAGTCATTTGCCCCATTCTCTTGCCACCCATTGGCTTGCCAGCCAGTATAAAAGAATGCTACTTAGCTGGTGGGGGTGGGCAATCTCCCAACCCAGCTGTCATTGCTAGGCTTGCCAAGTCCCCCCAGGGGGCGGGGAAACCCCCGCCCCAGAGGCCTGTTCCCCACCACTGGCGGATTGGGCCCCGGGGGGAACCCCACCCCCACGTGCACGTCACCAGGAAGTGATGTGACGACGCCAGGCATGCTGGGGGCGGGGCCACGACCATCCGAGGGAAAACTCTATGGTTTTCCCCCACTGCGGCGATTTTTTCACTTGGCAACCCTAGTCATTGCCCATTGCCACTCCTGTGCCCTGTAAGAGGAAGAATATTAAAAATAGCTGTTGGCATGACAGCATTACATCACTTCTGGGGAAAGCCCAGAAGTGACATCATTCAGCTGTAGGAATCACAAGTTTCTGATGATTCCTAGAGGAGAGTTATGACACTCTGTGGTTTTCCCCTGAAGTGATCTATCACCGTTTGCTGACAGTGTTGCCCAGGCTTCCACTAGTTGCCAACCGCTGCTGGGCAACCCAACTTAAGTCTGTCCTAGAAAACTGTGCTTTTGGAGAGTATCAATATTATTCAAACTGGAGCCTGATTAAATTAGGGTTGCCAGGTCCCTCCTGGCTACCATCGGGGGATGGGGGGCATAAGGTTGCCAGATCCAGGTTGGGAAACTCCTGGAGGTGTGGGGGTGGAGCCCGGGGAGGACCGGGGCCTCAGTGGGGTTCAGTGCCACAGAGCCCACCCTCCAAAGCAGCCATTCTTTCCAGGGGACCGGAGATGAGCTATAATTTCGGGGGATCCCCAGGTCCCACTGAGAGGGAAAACTTAATATTGCACTGTGTCAGCAAGCTGCCATTTCTCTGGGACACGTCCCGTCCCTCTTCCTCCCTTTCCTCCCCCTTGTTATTCGGGCATAAGGTTGCCAGATCCAGGTTGGGAAACTCCTGGAGGTTTGGGGATGGAGCCCGGGGAGGACAGGGGCCTCAGTGGGGTTCAGTGCCACAGAGCCCACCCTCCAAAGCCGCCATTCTCTCCAAGGGAACTGATCTCCGTAGACTGGAGATGAGCTATAATTTCAGGGGATCACCAGGTCCCACTGAGAGAGAAAACTTAATATTGCACTGCTCCTTTGGAATGGCCAGGACAAAGTGGGAGGGGGGAAAGTGGCAGCAAGGTTTTGACCAGAGTATTTCTTTATTTACATCATGTTCCCATCCAAACAAGAACTCTAGGTAGCTTGCCACCAAATTCATTTTTTTAGTTTTTTTTAAAAACTGCCAATTCATACAAGAAATAAAAGCATTTAAAAATTCAAATACAATAACAAAATCAAGATTTAAAAATGGATAACCTTAAAACTGGCAAAAAAAAAAAAAAGCCTTCAGCACAGGAACCTGTTTCAGAAGTCTTACTTCCACCTTGTCTAATGGAGGCTGAGTTTCAGAATTAAAAGACAGAGCAGAAATCTGGCTCCAGGCTAAACTGGCCGGCATTGAAGAGGCACGCTAAAATAGACATTTTATTTCCAGCAGGACTGAAGAAATGAGCTCGTGATCTTGCACTTGCAGGATTGGGAATGGGGCCAGAAAATCTCCTTTTTTAAAAAAAGGATGTGTCACAGTTCATTTTTGCTGCTGGGAAAAAAGGAATGCAGACTTCCCTGCCTCACAAAAGGAGGGGCAGGATTAACTGGACCCAGATCACATCATAACCAAATAAACATTCAGAGGAGCTACATCAGGCCTGCACCACTTGTGACCCACCAAACCGGCTGCTGCCCACCAGCCTTGCATTATAGGCAGCCAGATTCTTGACAAACCTCCTGTTTTTAAAGTCCTTGGCAGCCAGCGGGACTCAGGCATTTATCAAGTTCCTGATGCCTACCATATGAGATCAGTGGTCTGTCTCTTTTTGGTTTGCTAGCTAGTGAGCTCTTTGTGTTCCAACTCTTGCCGTTCTAGGGTTGCCAGGTCTGGGTTGGAGAATACCTGGAGACTTTGGGGATGGATCCAGGAGAGGGTGGGGTTTGGGGAGGGGAGCGCCCTCAGCATGGTACAATGCCACAGAGTCCAACCTTCAAAGCAGCCATTTTCTCCAGGGGAGCTGATCTCTGTCAGCTGGAGATCGTTGTAAAAGCGGGAGATCTCCAGGCCCCACCTGGAGGCTGGCAACCCTATGCCATTCAGCCAGGAGAGCCAAAAAGCTGCACCTTCAGATTGTCTGGGGCTGAAGACAGACTGGCAGTATGAAGCGTGAGGGAGGAGGGGCAAAAAGACCCGGACCAAGCTGTGCCGGGGATTCCCGGTCGCACTGCACCTACTAATGCGGGAGCATACCGGGGAGGAGGTGCAAGGGAGCGTTCGCACTGTTGGCCCGCCCCAGCAGAGGCGTGGCTGTAAGTGGCAGCACACATCCGGTCACATGACTGCTGCCTCTCCAAGGCAATCAACTGCACCTTCCTGGTGCCAGAGTGAGGCCAAGAGGTCAGTCAGCATGGATGCTGAGGACGCAGGCAGCTCCAGCGCATATCGCACATGGGCGCTTATGCACATCCCGGCTGGATCAGCTGGTTCACATTATCAATGCACCTTGTTTGCGGCTTTTAGCGTGCACACTTCCGGGAAGCGGGATCAACGCGCCCTCCAGGGTTTGCTCCAGATTTTACCTGTTACTTTTTTAACGTGGTAGGGAATCATCATGGGACAGGGTGAGTATAGCTGGGGAACACCTGACAGCTGTGCCTGTGTGAACCAGCCCCTTTAATCCGTTTGTGAAATGTGCCTATATCGGGCCAAACTGCCAGTCTGAGCTCAGCCTGGATTTCAGAACAGCAGTGATGTTTCTTTCGCTTTTGCACAACATAACTGAAGCCTTGCAAATGGGAAAATTGGGTAGGTCCAACACTAGGCTTGCCAAGTCCCCCCGGGGGGTGGGGAAACCCCCGCCCCAGAGGCCCGTTCCCCGCCGCCGGCAGATTGGGCCCCGGGGGGAACCCCACCCCAAAGTACGTGACGTGCACGTCACCCGGAAGTGACGCGACCATGCCGGGCATGCTGGGGGCGGGGCCACGCTCATCCGAGGGAAAACTCTATGGTTTCCCTCGGATGGTTGTGGCCCCGCCCCCAGTGTGCCTGGCGTGATCACGTCACTTCCGGGTGACGTGGTTGCGGTGCGCGCTCCAGGAAACAGCCAGGAGTCCCCCGCTCCAGCTAAAGGTAAGACTTGGCAACCCTATCCAGCACAAATACAGTTTAGTCTGGGAGGGGTGGAGAGTTGGAGGCAAAAGTGTTGGGGTACATAGAGGGGGTGCTTGATCCAGGTGGACTATTGGTGTTCGGCATGTGGAAAGGGACTTGCATGGGCAGAGATGAGACAGCTGGATTATGTGGGAGGATTTTGAAAATAGTCTGAAAATAATCTGATAGTAGGAGAAAAGAAAACAAACCATCAGTCTCTGAGACTGGAGTGAGTGGTTACCAAATCCCAGCCTGAACTGGTTCCAAAACACACTGGAAAAGAGGCCCACATTTGTTCATACTTATCAAATTTGTCTTCCTTCTATAAATGTTTTCCCCCCCTTCATGAAAAATCAGCCTTTTGCAACAGCCATTCCTTAACTGCTGTAATACACTGGCATTTCTACTTCACCAGTAACAACTAGAGTAGTTCTGGACACAAATCCCCACAAACTCTTCCAGTTTGAAGGTCCATAAAATTGTGTAACCTAAAATCCCAAGTAGTTGATATGGAAAGGTGCAAATGGCTCTTGAACGGTTAGCATCCTGTTCCAAAGCAGAGCAATCGCCTTAAATTTCTACTATTTATTGTTTATTATTATGTCACATAATTGATCTGTTCTCTAATTACATTGTGATCATTCTATAATCCTGTTGCTGCACCACCATCTGGCAGGTAGGTGGGCCTGAATTCATTGCAGTAAGAGTGTGCTGCTGCTTCTGAGTAGGACAGTCTATGGCACAATTCCACAGAAGGGGACAAAAGTCTCCAAATGGGTTCCTGGTTACAGAAAACAGTTTCCAAAAAATCTCAGCTTCGAGTTAAAAAAAGAAAGAAGTTTCTATCTGTCATGGTTCTGAAGATACTTGAATACATAAGGACAATGTTTATGAAATCTCAGCCACTCTGCACTTCCACCAGAGCCAGTTTGGTGTAGTGGTTAAGAGCAGTGGACTCTAAATCTGGAGAACTGGGTTTGATTCCCCACTCTACCACATGCACCCAGCTGGGTGACCTTGGGTTCTCTCACTCAGCCCCGCCTACCTCACAGGGTGTCTGCTGTGGGGAGGGGAAGGGAAGGAGATTGTGAGCTGCTCCGAGACTCCAAGTGAAGGGCAGGGTATAAATCTGGAGAACTGGGTTTGATTCCCCACTCTACCACATGCACCCAGCTGGGTGACCTTGGGTTCTCTCACTCAGCCCCGCCTACCTCACAGGGTGTCTGTTGTGGGGAGGGGAAGGGAAGGAGATTGTGAGCTGCTCCGAGACTCCAAGTGAAGGGCAGGGTATAAATCCTCATCCTCCTCGCAACTGAGGTTTCTCTTTGCTCTCACTCAAAGGCCAAAAGCCCCCAGAGCCCCCAAAGTTATCATATAGAAGCTCCCCACCAAAGTGGGGGAATGCTACCTTCCATGCAGAGAAAAATCTCCATGTGGAGACTGTTGGAAAAGGCAATGTCTGGTGGCTTCCGGTCGAGCTAAGATGGAG